>NW_027175820.1:5747500-5792500 GCF_023055335.1 Clinocottus analis
ATTTGTATTATTTTCTAGAAGAAAATCAAGCAAACATGAAAAGAAGACGCCGACTATAAAACCAGCTGCTTAAGAAAAAACCCTGGTTCAAGGTTTGGGATTCAAATTCGTATAAAAACACATACGAATAATGTATAAAAAAAACAACAAAAACACACCACACACACGGTGAATTTTCTAGTTGTCCAAAAAAGCTTTGAATTCTGTCGTCACGGGCAAATATGATTTCTCTTTAGATTTTTGAGGGAAAATTAAAACCACAGAGTGATAATTTACAGGAAAACTCAGCGGCGCTGTAGTCTGAGCCTGAGAGGAGGTGCAGGCGGCCTCATCCATCACGTATTACTCACCAAACTCTAAAATATATTTTCATCAAAAATGTGTTCAGCACGGCTCTCACGGATCCAAAGAGTCTCTAAAGTGCTCCGAAGAAACAAAATTAACTGGGCTGACAAAAACAAAAAAGACCAAAGTGCCTCAAAAGGAGAATAATCTAACAAAAATATAAAGCAAAGAGTAATTATTTTACATTTGGACAAAATGTTTTACATGAAATACAAGGAAGGGAAACACAAATGCATTATTTTACTCTTAATTCCTCTCGTTCTCCTTCTGCGTTTCTGTTTTAGTACTTTGGCACTTTGGTGTATTCCTCTGTGTGAATGTTCCTGCACAAGCAGATGGACAAGATCATCCCCAGCAGCTGTAAATCAATACACAGATGGATCAATACATTTAGCATATTTTTGGTACATTTCAATGTGACACCTGACCTGGACAGCGTCTCATTATATTTTGTTAAAGCTCTGGGAAGACACGCAGCAGTGAGCGTGTAGAGCACACTTCACATAAAAGCGTCAAAACACAATGCAAAAGAAATCAAAAAATGAACATTCAGCAAAACATTAAAAAGCTAAAAATAGGATCAGAATTTAAGAAATACAATGCAGTAGTGAGATGCAGAAATGGATCAGTATCCTTGAATCTGGTTCAATTAAACAACAGCAAAGTCTTCAAAGTAGCTCAGGGTCTCTGAGGGTCTATGTGGAGGTCTCTGAGGGTCTATGCGGAGGTCTCTGAGGGTCTATGCGGAGGTCTCTGAGGGTCTATGCGGAGGTCTCTGAGGGTCTATGCGGAGGTCTCTGAGGGTCTATGCGGAGGTCTCTGAGGGTCTATGTGGAGGTCTCTGAGGGTCTATGTGGAGGTCTCTGAGGGTCTATGTGGAGGTCTTTGCAGGCCTGCAGCTTTCAGGGACTATTCAGATTATTCCACTATTTCAGATATGTGGAGCAGAAAAACTAAATGCTGCTTCTCCATGTTTCGAAAGCAAGATTTTGAGGGGGAAATATGTAATTTTGGTCAAGTCACAGTTTTCATAGGAGCTTAAACGCTCGTGCCCCGGGTGCAACTTAAAAACAAACAACATAACGCAGGATTGTTTACCTCAATCAGAGCCACTCCGAGGCAGATGCCCAGCACCACCCCGATGTTGGTGAGGAGCCAGCTCTCCACGCTGGCGGAGCAACCCTAAAAAAGATTTACCCCAAACACATCAGAGGAACGAACAAACGAACAAACAGCTCATAGACAGGAAGTAAACTAACGATGCGTACCGCGTCGTAAACGGGCCAGTCGGGCGTCGGAGCCTCACAGAACCCGCTGTCGGAGAGGTTTCCAATGAACGAGGCGTTCTGGCAGGAGCAGGGAAACAGCAGCTGGGAGCTGTTGACGATCACCATGTTGCCGTTCCAGTCCAGGCGGCCAGTCCAACCGCAGCACTTCATCTACAACACACGAACGAACGGTCAGCGGCATGGGGGAGAGGGCAGGAAACCAGAGGCTGAAGCGTGGCGCTTCTTGCTTTTGATACGTCTGCTGCAGTAGAAATGAGGCACCAAGTCACCCTAGACCAGTGGTTCTCAATCTTTTTTGTCACGCGCCACTTTGGAGGACGAAAAATGTCCATCGCCTACCGCCCCAACAAAAAGCCAATCTCTGTGAGAACTCCCGTATCTCTCTCTCTGCAAAGTTAACTGATTAATTGCATGATTTTTCTGTGATTGCGATTAGCACACACACACACACACACACGCACACGCACACGCACACGCACACGCACACGCACACGCACACGCACACACACAGCTTCAAAAAGAGCATGAATCAGTTTTTGCAACTCACGTTCCTCTGGATGAAGTCCCAGGCCTGTTCCGTGGTCGAGTTGTTACCGGGGTAGTCGTCCAGCACCTTGGCGACGATCTTGGACATCTCGTCGTTTAACTGGGAGGAAACAGTTTTGCGATGTTCATGAAATTTACGTCTTATGGTGCAGGAAAAAAAAATCATATTCAGGTAAAGTTTAGCTGGAATGCAAACTGAAGTGAAGACATGCTTTGTATTTGCCGTTCATAGCGTCTTTATGTCTATGACCCAAGTTGGAGAGAATCTGAGAATGTGCTGGAAGTTTAAAGACACATTAGAAACAGACATGAAAAAACGTGCACCGTAAAAGATCCAAAACACACATTTATTATCTCAGGGTAAAAAAGAGCTGTTTGTTTAGTATTTTCTCCAACAATGAGCATACTGAGTGTAAGACGAGAACATGACAGGAGATGGATCCAGCTGCTAGTTAGTTTAGCTTAGCATAAAGCCTTGAAACACAGGTAAACAGCTAGCCAGGCTCTCTCCAATTGTTACGAAATGTGCCTACCGGCGCCTCTGAAGTTCAATAGTTAACATGCTATATTGTGCTTGTTTATTCTGTGTATAAAATCCTTTTGATTTTATACACATAAAGAAAGTCTTTTGACTTTCTTTATGCTAAGCTAAAGCTATAAATCATATTTGTAGGATATCCAGAAGCAGCAAAAAGCAGGAGTCAAATATAGCACCACCTTTACATAAGTGAACTGAGGAAATCACCGGGGACCAAACGCAGGGTATCTGAGAGTAATTGTTGCTAAAACGTTTCACCAAGAATGTTGAGACACTCGAGGTCTACAGTGAACACGTACTGGAAAAAAAAAAAAAGTATTCCAAATAGAGATTTTTTTCCTTGAACCAGTATTTGGCAGAGACGCACGGCGGCTGAAAAGAAGTCCAAGAGTTTCCAACAAATGTTCAGATACAATAAACAGATCTGCAGAACTGGATTCCTCCTTTTTTGAAGAATTCTTCAGATGAGCGGACGTCTGGATCAACGAGCACAAACTCAAACGTGACGTCCAAGTCAGAGGGTTTCTTGCACTCTTCACCATCAGAATGCACATCATCACTGTGCGTTTGTAAAAGTGTGTGTGAGAAACTGTCCGGCTATTCCGTCTTAATTTTATGATGTGTTTATTTATTAATGACAATGATTAATTTATTAGTAGATTAATTTATAATATATTCATTTATTAATACAAACTATTTGTATGTTTGTTAAGCACTTAATGCTCTAAACTCTAGGAAACCAGATTTTCTTTTTTACATTTTTGGAGATAAAAACTTTTTTTTGTCTCTTATAGAATAAAACTGAATTTATTTGGGTTGTGGACTGTCTTAAAAACAAGAAACTAGTGAATGTTCATTTCTTCTGTTCCCAGAACATAATCCACACATGTATTAGGAATAATCATGAGCTCAAGTTTTTCAAATGTAATGTGCATTTACAAAATAACACTAAATCTATTAAATTGGGGTTTAACACCGTCTGTTTACATTTACACTTCCCTTTCAGTCTGAATTACCACTCCACGTTGACATAAATTGTACTTAAAAGTTGGAAACGGTCGTCACGTTGACATAAATTGTACTTAAAAGTTGGAAACGGTCGTCACAGCAAGTCATGCGACATGAGCGTTGCAGTAAGTCCTGACTCGGGGAGACGCAGATGTTTTTCATTTAGTTACTGGAGCATCCGTATAAACATCTAAAGCCTAATTTGACCCGAATGTAAACATGTGCAGGAACTGCAACGCTGCACTTACAGTCAAAATTACGTCGTTCCTCCACAAGAGGAGCTGACGGGACGCAGGTAACAGGCACATGAAGCCGCTCCTCCATCTTTGTTCTTCTATTCAGCTAAATTAAACCAAAATGATTCACAATGCTCGTCCTGCTACAGAAACATCAAGAGCATCAAAGTGTGGTTGAGTCTCAATCTCTTTTAAAAAAGGAGGAAGAGGCTGTAAAGACTCCAAGAAATAGTTGCATATGTTACATATTGTTGAAGAGTTACATTTTCTGTTGTTATTTATTGTTTTTCAAGCTGTGAACTCAAAGTTTCATTCATAGTTTCGCCCCCAAAAAAGCTCAGACTTTACTGATGAGTTGGATTATGTTTCTGTAATAAGACCGTACTGGATGCCTTAGGAAATTTAAATAAAATGCTAAATATATGTAAATGATTTACTCGACATGTAAATAAATCATAAATCTTGAACGCAAGGTGGGATTATTTTACAGGCAGAAAAATAGCGGTAGAAATGTAAAAGAATGCGTCTCTTCCTGTTTAGTGAACCAAGCCTCCAGAATAAATTACTTTGCTGATAAACACAAATGACATTATGGACGGTTCACGACAGTGCTATATTGATATCAAACCAATACAAGGTTTCATAAATGACAAAACACACAAAGGAAAGAAAAACAACCTATTTCCCACTCTATTGGTTCATCTGTAATGCGTGTAAAGCAGCAGAGGGCGACGCAACACTAAACGCTGTCGACCTCTTCTTCTTAGTTTCTATTCATGGTGTTTATGTCGTAGCGCATATTTGTGCCTGTTATGACACATCGTAGGTGTGATCACAGCCGATCAGAAGATAATAAGGTGTGCTGTGCTGCACACCTTAATGGGTGTGCTGCAACATTCCTAAAGAGAGAATCACCTGAGAGTTCGCCCTCCAGGTGAGAGACAAAGCAACACAACAAATGAAGAGGAAGTGACGTCACTCACCACATCCTTCTGGTAATAGATGAGCGTGCCGGCTGCGACCTGAGCGATGAGGATCAGCAGCAGGCAGGTGAAGTACTGAGCAGAGGGGAGACAGGTGTGAGTCATCAGCAGGATACCAGTAAAACCAGTTAAGTGCATCTACAAACGGGAATTGCTGAAAGTTGTCCAACAAATGCCGCATTTTCTCCTGTTGGTTGGATACAAACTACACTGACCAGCTGGTTTTGGGGAATTACTGACATTTATTTTTACGTCTTTTTGTATTTTCAGTTTTTCAGCAGGATTAGCAGAAGAACTATTGGTCCGATTCTCATAATAGTCGGTGAATTGGTGCATCATGGGCGAAGGAAGAATTTACAGGATTACATTTTGGAGCAGATCCATCAATCCTCAAGTTGTGACATGTTTTTAAAGATTTGCGTCTTCAGGAGGAACCAATGGGCTCGGAGCGGAGAACCACAGAAAGTATTGAGAGGCGGATGAACAAGTTTGTTTGTTTGGCTTTCATGACAAAAAGAAAATATAACAACAACGGCACTCAGAGAGCAGACCAACGCCAAGGCCGATACGTGATAAATAAGGCTTGACTTCGCCTGCGAGTCAAATGCTCCAACTATACAAAGACTTCTTTGACTGGTTCTCCTGGCATCCACCAGGTTTTATGACCATCAGGCCGGCTGTTCTTGTCCATAAACCTGCAGACAAACGAGCTAACTAACAAAAAGATGGTTATTACATCCGCCAAATAAGTTTTGTTTAAGTCCAGCTATAGCGTTTGGTGATGAAAGTCATAATCAGCTTTATTAACTCCTGTTTTTTTTTTGCATCTCTTAATGTTCTTACACAGAAATAGAGATTAAAGCTTAGGGCCACTACAGCAACACTGGACAGATAAAAAACACTAATGACTAACAATATAAAAGGTAGGGAAGGGGGATTTAATCCTTAAATACGGAATAAATACTGAAAAAAATACTCTTGCTCAAGGTCAAAACTGAAGAAAACTTTTACATTTTAAAGCAAATTTGGCTTGCAGCATTCCCTAAAATAACATACGCTTGATAGAAAGGCACCATTATCGTGAATAAAAGTGGAAGAGTATTACTTGTGCCAAAAAGGGTTCCTGTATGTTTCTTCAGTGGTAAAAATAATGGAGAAAGCTGTTGTTGGTCCTCTTCCGTCCAACCATCATGTCCGCAGTAAATCTCACACACAGCTGCATTATTCATCATCATGTTTGAAGGATCAGGCCCAACGTTAGACACACTAGTGGCCACTTACCAGGCCGAGCAGACAGCGGATCTCATAAATGGCCCCCAAGCAGCCGAGGAAGCCCATGAGCATGGAGAAAGCCCCGACGCCAATCAGGACGTAGCAGGCCACTTTTACAGCCGTGGAGTTATCTGTACGAAGAGAGAAACCAAGAACAATGAGAGTCCTAGTTTTGCGTTCTCGAGTCTTGAGAGACACAATCACAATGTATTAACAGCATTTCAGTCCATTGTTTACTGGCTCAGGGGCCACAATGATTTGACAAACAGGCCAGGCCTAGCATATTAAAGCTGTGTTCACACCAAACACGTCGCGAATGTTACTCGCGCCTGCAAGGGGGCGTGGCTTATCTCCGTATAAACAATTGCCGTTTCCACCGTCCACCATGGAAATAACCACAAGTTCTGCATTATACGTGTGTACAGTCCACATGTCGGTACATGAAACTCCTTTGTGTCTGGGTAATAATCCCACAACAGCATCTGAATGACGGCCGCTACTAGCGCTACTTCAGGGGCACCAGCAGCAGTTTGAGTCATCAACGGCAGGACGGCGGCGATGACCACGGAGCTTCTGAACGCCGATTGGATTTGCATGTAATCTACTTGCGCGTCAAATTCACAACGCTTTTGGCGTGAACGCAGCATTAGCATGCTTGGTGGAAAAGAGGCGGCCGATATTGTATTCTTTCAACCACAATGGTTTCTTGGCAAATAAGACCTCCAGCCTTTGGTCGTACTTTGGTGAAAAACTATTTAGCAGTCCACTCATTAAACACTCGGCACTCAATGTGGACTTTTCTTTAATTTGGTCCACTCATTGTTACAGAAGGGCTCACAGCAGGAAGCCGGCAGGAGGCTGGCAGGCAGAAAGAACCCTACACGTCACGTGACACGAGCTCGCAGGACGGCGCAGTCTCGTGGGTCTGATGTGCGTTCGTTATCGTGCTCCAGGAAAATCAAGCTGGGAACGGAGAAGCGCTACAGCGCTCTTTCCTATAACTTATCATACGGCATACGGCCCGCGGGCCGTAGTTTGCCCACCCCTGGTTTACTCTATTGGTACATATAAACAGATGAAGCTTCAGGGGCATAGAGGTGGGGCAGTTATTCTGCTGTTTTGTCTAAAGAATCGACTGCGAAATGTGTCCAAATGTAAGACAAAGAGAAACACAAAAGTAAAGTTGCTACGAGGAACTTATATTTTGGGTTGATTTCGGCGGTGCATGTGGACGAAGGCGGTAGTGTTCATAGCTCCAGAGTCCCTTAAATCATCTTGTTTTGCTGTAAGTCTGCTACGCTCGGCCTGGTTCCAGTCCTCCCTTCCCTCACTGTACTTACAGTGAAATAATACATTTCAAATTTAAACAGCAGTCCAGACGTTTATCTCATTCAGTCAGAGTCCAGACTGACTGATCAAAGCTAAAACAAAGCTGCTCGTCAAACACCAAATGACAGTCGACCCCAGTGGGAGACAGCACTGTGATCCTAAACAGCAAAAAGCCCTTTAAAAATATATTAAGATTTGAGGTTTAAAATAATGTCACTTCCTCTTGCGTCTCATAATGAATTCTGCAATAAAACACAAAATCCGACAAATCAATTTCATATTTTATCGTCACAGTCAAGGGAAAGACAAGAAAAGTGTTTGTAAAAAGCATTTCATAGGTTTTAATAGTCTCTAAACTCTTGAGACGGAAACCAGACGAGCATGTCGATTCAGCAGCACGTGATCAAGTGAAATTAGAAGCAAATGTGCGGCTGCAGCGCTCTACTTGTGAGGGATTAGGGTCCAACGTAACGCAGGGAGCTAAAATAAGACCGCGGCCATGATTCAGACCCCCGGTGGGGATTCAGGGAGTTCTCCTCGATGATGACTCATCAGTACAAGAGACTATTTCTTTTGTTCCGGGACTGAAACACAGACCCAGTTACAGCTGTGGTGAACGTTCAGTCACACAGAAAGATTGTTGTGGACAAGCAGCTTGGTGATGTCACAGTTTAAAAGACTGAGAACCCCCCCACATCCCCCCCACACCCACACCTCACCCGCATTATCCCACCAAGTCCTCACAGCCACAAGGAATCATGGGATACCCCCGGGATCAGGGAACCAGGGCACGCTGCTCCAAGACAAAGAGAAACGAGGAGAGTTTCTGAGGGAAAATTAGGCTACGGAGGAGGGAGCGGGGGGAAGAGATAAAAACCTGTGTGTGTGTCTGTGTTTTAAGCTTTAGAGTCAACCTGCAGTTACTTTTAGAATTAGATTTCTTGGATAAAGTCAACATTTAATTGAGTATAAAGATTACATTTTTTTGGGGGGGGGAATTGTATTTGTTCATGTTGCAGGTGCAAGAACATCTTAGGATGTAAATATTGCACTTCATCCCCTTCTGCAGATATTTAACACTTAAGATATACAACCACATGATATGAGACAGACACAAATTGGCTGCACATTGAACTTACACAGTGTTGTGTACATTTGGTCTTTGCACCTTATTGATAATATTGTATTTCTACTACTGCAACCCCAACACAACAAATATACCAAATCCATAATTTTGTATCGATGATATACATTTTTAAAGTAACTTTAATCTTCAAAAGTAATGACGTGAAAAAAAAGAAGACAATATTTCCCTCTGAAATGTACTAGAGTAGATGTTTAAATTACCTCAAATTGTACTGAAGTAAATATGATTGGTGACAGATTATGGGATGTGTTGGTCGAGGTTTTCTGTACGACCCGTGTGATCATCTGAGTCGTAGTAAAACAGTTCTAAACTGGAATACGGGATGAAATGGGACGGGTAGATGACGTCTGGCTCTGATTCAGCAGATAGTACAATCAGGTTTCAGCAGCACCGGCAGCTCTGCCTCCAAACCATCAATACGTCTCATTTACGAGCAGACACAAAGCGAAACTGTCCCCTGCACTTCAACCCGCTGGTCACATGACCGCAAGCCCGTCCTCCAAGAAGTCCCCGGACTCGCGCTGTCCGTCTACCACCACTGCTGCTCGGACAGACTGGTGATGTAGAGTGAGTGTGTGTGTGTGTGTGTGTGTGTGTGTGTGTGTGTGTGTGTGTGTGTGTGTGTGTGTGTGTGTGTAGATGAGTAAGGCGGTGAGCGCACTGGGCTGATGTGATGCATGCTGATGCTGGACGGAGCAGAAAGAGCCCAGTGTCTAAGGGGAGAACACCTGCAGGGCGGCCACGGGGGCGATGGACAAATGTCCTCAGTGACGCTGGCTGGTCTGAAGACGCGCACACGCACACGCACACGCACACGCACACACACACACACACACACACACACACACACACACGCACGCTCAATGTCCGTATCTATGCTTCTGCATCAACACTTAAAGCCTTTCTGTGTCGCTCACAGTGGTCGTCATTTTCTTCTTCTTCTCCCTCGCTGA
This sequence comes from Clinocottus analis, assembly GCF_023055335.1. Classification (NCBI taxonomy): domain Eukaryota; kingdom Metazoa; phylum Chordata; class Actinopteri; order Perciformes; family Cottidae; genus Clinocottus; species Clinocottus analis. The sequence goes on from NW_027175820.1 coordinate 5,757,147, forward strand.
AGAATCTCTTTAATTGAAAAAGAATAGTTGTCGTTCAGAACCGAGTTGGCGTCTGTGCTCGTGGTTAGCCTAGCTTAGCATAAAGACTGGAAGCTTTACATTAACACCAATAATGGTGGAATGAAACTACGTACATTGACGTGGAAGGAAGATTAAATTAGTTATGAAAGATACTCAATGTAGTCCTGGTCCTCTCGAGACCTCAGTCTAGTCCTGGTCCTCTATAGACCTCAGTCCAGTCTTACTCTTTTATAGACCTCAGTCCAGTCCTGGTCCTCTATAGACCTCAGTCTAGTCTTAGTCTTCTATAGCCCTCAGTCCAGTCCTGGTCCTCCCTACAGCCTAGTCTAGTCCTGGTCCTCTATAGACCTCAGTCTAGTCCTGGTCCTCTCTTGACCTCAGTGGAGTTTTGGTCCTTTACAGACCTCAGCCTAGTCCCGGTCCTCCATAGACCTCAGCCTAGTCCTAGTCCTCCATAGACCTCAGCCTAGTCCCGGTCCTTTATAGACCTCAGTCTAGTCCTGGTCCTTTATAGACCTCAGTCTAGTCCTGGTCCTTTATAGACCTCAGTCTAGTCCTGGTCCTTTATAGACCTCAGTCTAGTCCTGGTCCTTTATAGACCTCAGTCTAGTCCCGGTCCTTTATAGACCTCAGTCTAGTCCCGGTCCTCTAGAGACCTCAGTCTAGTCCCGGTCCTCTAGAGACCTCAGTCTAGTCCCGGTCCTCTATAGACCTCAGTCTAGTCCTGGTCCTTTATAGAGCTCAGTCTCGTCCTGGTCAAGGAATTTATCTTTGAAGGAGCGCTTGTGTTTCAGTGAGCAGTCTCAACACCAGTGAAAACACACGGACCTCAACTCATTCAAGGTAACACCATCACACAGGTTGGCCTTCATCGGGTCGTTGTAACCCATAAACAAGATGAAGGAATTTTCTGTTATCACAGTTGCGATGCAGCTCAAAGCTGGGGAAACCAAAATCTGCCCGTTAACGCAGAAACAATAAATACATGAAAGAAACCACCAGACGAACATTGAGGCCGATATGGTTTCCGGCGTTGCAGCTGCAGACGTTCACACCGACGGGAGCAGAGCCGCTCAGGTTCATCATGACAGATGAAGGATGGCCGTCTGGTTATGAAACATTAATATGCAGCTAAAAGCCTCCACGATCTCGTCCACCGCAAGTCAGGAGACAAGCCTCGAAAACATGGACCAGGAAACGTAGCATTAAGCAGCAGAGCCGTCGTAAGTCACCGGGTCTCTACATCTTTAACGTGAGCAAACCAGATGTGATGATGAGAGAGATTCTAGAGAACTGGTTTCATAGAGCAGACTTTCACTCTGGAGGTTTTCTTTCCTGTGTTTAATTCATTTAAAAAAACGCAGGATCTGTTGGATACATTTCTTTGAAAAATAAAAGCTTAGAAAGTGAAATCTGTTGCAAACGTCTCAGTCGACTTCAGCCTGCAAACCGGATTTGTTTAAAATGTATTATGTACTGGCTGTCGTCTATCGTCTTCCTCTTCTTTTCTCCATTCTCAAATACATTTAAAAGATGCGCGCACACACAGAATAAGTAGAGTTACATCCATGTTCATCCAAAGTGTCACCACCTCATTTTTTATTATATTAGACATTTGTGTGAAATTGTCCTAATTGGCATTAAAAAGGTGTTTCGTAAGTTCACGGTGAGCTTTGCTTTGCCCTTCAAATTCTCTGCCCTACATAACTGGTTATGGATGGATATTGATCAGTAGTTAAGGTCAGAAGAGCCCCGCGGTGAGATATGACCAGACCAGCCGTAGTGTTCATAATAATCTCGTAAACTAATCGACGAGCATCGGGAGTGATCCGGTCGCTTCAGTTTCGCTGGAAAGAAAATGATGTCAAATCTGACTGAGGAACTCACTCAGGACGACGATGAAGCTCTGATTGTCCAGCAGGAGCCACAGCCCGAAGCCCATGATGACGGCACCGCACAGCTGGAGGAGACGCACACGGACACAGACACACAAACACATACATACAGACACACACGTCAGCCATAAACAATGCTTCAGACATGCTGTGAATGAGCACATTTCCACCACAGCCTGTTTATGAAGACAGCCATCGCTCGTACCATTTGAGGCCTATAATTTGGTCTTTTGGTCGACAACATGCTGGCATTTTGCAACCAGTGACCGTAAATTACCATATTTGGAACGCCTCGCCCCCTAAAGGATCTCCATCTGCTTTATGGTCTGTTTGACTCTAAATGACCATAATTTACTAAATGAACATCATGCTGTATTGAAGAAGAGTTGAAACTGGAGATTGAGACATAAACTCATGTTTACTATGTTTACTGAAGGAATAAATCAAGAGCGGAGAAGGAAGTCAGGGGTAAAATAGCAAATCCCCGCCTCTTGCTTGATTTGATTGGCTGCTTGGCCATGTGTGACATTGACAAGTAGTGCAATGCTGAAAAGTAAGGAATATTCAGACTTATAAAAAGAAAGTAAAACCAAAAGGTAAGCTTGTGTTGCTGACCAATGAAAAGCCAAATGAAAATGTAACCCGACGGAGGAAAGCGAAGGAAAACAAAGCAAACACACCATTTGTGTTTATCTGTCGCTAAGAAGCTCTGAACCTCTGATCACAGATTTAATTCCCACTGAAGAAGAGAGAAACGAGAAAGTGAGTATCGGACTACAGGCTATAATTGAGACTCAGAGAGGGAACACGAATGAGTGGCTGACATCTCGTCTTCTCACACCGTGACTTTAGAAACTTCTCAGTTTTTAACTTACAGATGCTCCAATTGCATTCTTTTTGATTTTTCTTCTTCCAATTATCAGAAAGACAAACTATTTCACCAAAAAATAAAAATAAATCAACTAATATGAATGTTACTTTGCTATAGTCATCTATAGGCTATTTGCAGAAAAAAAGACAAAAAATAAATGATTGTATTTTTATTTAAATATCTAAGTCTATGCTTCTATGTCTATGTGTTAAAGCTCCATTCTCTCTCCTGGCCACCAGGGGGTGACTCCTCTGGTTTTATAGAAGTCTATAGAAATAACTACATCTCTCTTGATTGATTCCCTCAGTAAACATTGTAAAGATGAGTTTATGTCTGATTGACAGGTTGCTGCTGCTACCAGAGCTGTATACGGCATCTCTACGTCACTCCTGCGTTTCTCCTTGAATGTCACATCATTATTGGCGAGGGTGAACTACTCACAAAGAAGATGAGGTTGAAGAGAAACAGGAAGTACTTGGTCGCTGTCAGGCAGCCTTTCCCCATGATGCCGGATCTGTAAACATGAGACAATATTATTCACACATATCCAGCTCAGACAACAACAAAAAGAGTCACCTTGAGGAGAATCTTGTTTGGACAGACAATAGCGGCCTGCTGCAGGGTGGTCACTTTCTGCTAATTTCAATAAATTACAGTTTGTTCAGGAAGGAACGAACATACGAATGGACATACAAACATACATACATAAAGTATAATTAAAAACATTATGCAGGTTGCATTATCTGTATGGGAGCAGAGCAGGATTGTGTATCCGGCTTGGCTTCGGGGAACCGCGTGATGAGAACGAATGGTGACAGATGCTTATAGAAGCACAGACCTCCGACGCTAAGCCGCCTCGGCTGATCACGATCGGGGACTCGGGTGGGGGGCTCAAATCCTCCAGGATTACACCCGCAAAAAACAGTACAATCACAAGCTCAATCTGTGAGCACAGAAGGAGAGGTCGGACCCTTCGTGACCTCTGGTCCTCATCAAATGGCTACGTCTCAGCTGTAGAGCCATTCGTATCGATAGGAAATCAATACATTCTACAGATTAGAAGTGACGTTAATACTCTCCTCACAATCTCTTCAGCAGAATACAACCTAAACAACAGAAAAGGGAACATGATGGTCTTCCGGCCATTTCAAGAAAAGCAGACCTACTTTGGGAATCTTTTTATAGACCAAGCCAATAGTCTCTTACGTGTATTTGTGGCGATGCCTCGTGGAGGAAATATGTAGAATCATATCTGTCTTAATTACTTCCTCATATAGTTATTCTATGTATTATGTACACTGTTATATAGTGCCTTGATATTGACTTATTGTTTTCACCTTTTCACTTATAAATTTGTATATATATATATATATATATATATATATATATATATATATATATATATATATATATATATATATATATATATATATAAAACATTAAATTACTAAGTTTCTTAGTTTGTCATTGATATTATAAAGTAGAACACTAATAATATTATTGGAGAATGATCTTTATCTAATTATGTGTGGACAATTCCGTGTTTAAGCAGAATGAAACTTAGTTTTGTAGATTTTCATTTAGAATTTTAACATAATTGTTATAAATTAAGCGCGGTAGTTTCCAAATGTTCGGTATATTCCTAAAATAAAAATAAAAACAATATCTAAATACAGTATATTATTAATAGTATATCATCATCGCTGACTGAAGGCGCTGGTATTTTTGTTCACAGAAATTATGCAAAGCGGACGTAAAAGAAAAAAAAAAAGTGCATCCATCAGCACCAGCTGGTCGTTGACCTTTCCCCGTCTGTGTAGTGGCTGATATTTACAGAACATCCGCGCCTGACATGAATGCACCATCACTCTCTCTGGTTTTTTCACCTTGTCTTCACCTCCCTGCAGCTCCCCATACAGTAATGGCCACTAACTGTCCAATAAATCTATGAGAATCTGGGTGAAATATGGCGGCCTCAATGTGTCCTGCAGCAGTGAAGCCCTGTAGCGTGAGCACAGAGCCCAAGTATCCGACCCATATTCCCATCACTGTAAATGGGTTACCGTTACATGGCTGCCTCTGTGCCAGTTAAGTGGGGGGGCACCTGCAGGGATGACAGAGGGAAGAGAATATGCAAGGAGAAAGACATTCTGGCAAACGGTCGCAGCAAAGCCAGATGGAAGGTATTATAGACTAAACAGAGCAGGCTGAAGATTTAACAAAGACCAGGTAGGCCTCTGGGACACAGGACGGACACTTTACGGCCCGTTTTTAAAACATAAAAGTTTGGGGGGAAATTTCTGGGTCAAGATTTTATTACGACAGAAATAGGATTCATATCAGAAAAGTTAAGAATGGCAATATTCAGTTGTTTTCTCTTTTTGCCAATAAATCCCTCAAAAGAAAAAAGAGGAAAAAAAAGAGAACAAACGCCAAATCATCCAAATGTTTTGTAAATCTACAAAAGAAAATGTAAATAAAAGCTGGTTTCCATCCACATTACACAAATATGAAGAGTTGGTTCATTGAGAGGGTAACGCCAATTCTCCAGTTGTAAAACTGCATTCTCTCTCATGACCACCAGGGGACGACTCCTCTGGTTGTATGGAGGTCAATATAAATGACTCTACCTCTCTGTTGATTTATTCCCTCAGTAAACATTGAAAATGGGAGTTTATGTCTCAAACTCTAGTTTCAAGTGTTCTTCGATACAGCCCGATGTTCATTTAGTAAATTATGGATTATGTTTGGAGTCAAACAGACTATAAAGCGGGGTCTTCTTTAAGGCGGGCACAAGTTAACTGACACGTCTCTACCAGAGACGTATACGCCAGCTCTAAGTCACTAAATATGGTAATTACATTTAACACGACGACGATGAAATCACCAAACTTAAGGCTTGAAATAGACGGTCCACAAACAGATGGGTGACGACCTGATGACTTCATCCTCTTCTTGTGTCCAGTCTGTGGTAAGAACACATCTTAATGCTCTGACTTCTCTAGCACTCAGGTAGAAACCCGTTGGCTACCTGAAGTCTGAGATCATTTTGGCTAGCTAACGTTAGCTGCCAGCTCACCAGCTCCATTAGTTCACCAGCTATTCTCAATGTTGTTTTTGGTCTTTAAAATTGGATTTGAACGACTTATCCCTTAAATCACTGCAGCTTTCAAGCTTCCACAGAGGTCTAAATGCTGGAGGTTGTAAACACAATGAACATATTTATGCAATTCTGGTTGAAAAAAAAAAAGTTCCTGAGACAAAGGCTTTGTTAAATTTACAAGTGCCACGAAGCCACTTTGTGCCACTGCTGCTGAATGAATAGAAACATGCCTTCAGGAATGTATACACAATGTTTCAATTAATTATTCAGCCCAGAACGTTGTTGAATATAGCAAGTTTTTGAATAAAACTATAGGCAGGGCCCTATTCAGAGCGTTACACTCCTACGTCCGTGTAAAAATTCAAATACAAGCCAAATAAAAAACATGCGATGCTAATTATTCCCAGCAGAGAGCTCTCAACACGGGTCTGGAGCGCGTTATGAAGGCATGAACACAGACAAAGTCCTAACGAGTGGTTAAAATGATTCTCAGACACAAACCGAAGCAACTTGGATCCCGTCGATTGCAGTCGGAGGCGTCGAACCAGTTCACATGTCCAATCTGCCCTGCCTCAGTGGTCAGAGGGAACCAGGCCCAGTTACAACAGAGCTCATTGACCACGGTGTGTTGGAAGACGACCTTAACAAAACACACACACACACACACACAGTTGGGTCTAAATGACCAGAGAATAGTTCAACACCAGAGCGACACCGAGCTCTTCTTCACCGAGGTAGTCGCTCTCTGCATTTTAAATCCCTCAAAAGCCAAAAACCACGTTCACACTAAGGCACTTCACATATCTCAGGCGGCTGATCTCAATAAAAAGAGTAAATGCATCCAAGAAGTATTTGAGGTGGATTTAATCCAAAGCACATTCTGGCCAGATGTTGGAAAAGGTGGAAATGTATTCTTCTCTCCCAGACGCCAACTCTTGACCGATCAGGCCTTAACCATCTGAGCGCAATCCTCACCTCAACTATCTTGAGAGTTTCCTAACTGTCAATCACAGTAAGCTCCCCCGCTAAATTACACTCTACTTTACAGTCTACTTGACTCTAAAATGCATCATAATGTACTAAATAAACATTATGCTGGGTTGAAAAAAAACTTCACTTACTCCCTCATTAAACATTGTAAACTTGAGTTTATGGTCTCAATCTCTAGTTTCAGAGAAGTAGAGTCATTTTCTATAGACTTCTACACAACCAGAGGCGTTGCCCCCTGATGGTCAGTCGAGAGAATGCACCTTTAAGAAGTGAACCATTGGCTTCACTTTCGGAGAAATAGTCGCACAGAAGATTCTTACGCTTATTGATCAGTGTAGGTGAGAAGGCAGCATGTATTAATAATATTTGTGCGCTTACATAATTTTTTTTGCATGAAGGAAAAACAGGAAAAACAAAAGACAAACTCCTACTCCTACTTGTGAGCATTTTAGAGAAAAGTCTGTTTTAGTACTTTCCTTCAACATAAAAAAAATAATTTCACTTCTTTGGAAATTTGGTAAAATTGCACTCAACCGTATTAGTGGTGAATCACTTTAAAAATATCTGTTGGAATATGACAATAATTGAGAAGACAATATTAAAACCATAATAAAAACAGCAAGAACTGCCGTAACTTCCTGTGGCTTGACGCAGCGCACTAAAGAATTCAACTCATTCAGATGCCGTTTTATTTCTAATCTGGTGGCGTAATCATAAACAAACAAAGCTTTCCACTCCTCCGCCTCTCCATCTCTCCCTTCATTTCTAACTCCTCCTAGAGGCTGTGGCGGTACCAGGCGTCAGCGGCTCACTGGCATCGGTCTGAGACGCCACAACACTCGGCAAGGAAAGTCAAACTAAAAGATAAGAGCGCAGTTTCCCTTTTTTCTTCTTTATCATGTTTCCAGTTGACATCACATGCTTTCAGATAAAAAAAAAACAACATAAAAACAAAACAGCGGAATAAAGTTACTCTAAGAAAGTTTGAACAACAATTTGTGTTCCACGTTTCCTATTCTGTTTGTTTCAGATTGCGGTGGAAGAACAAAGTAGAAATACAAGTAAAAGTATCAACGTTAACAAGAGTAACACTACTGAGGTAGAAGGGCCCATTTCAGAATTATATATAATATTGAATTATGATTATTGACGCATTGATATGTGCATCTCGTAGTAGCTGGTAACAGTGGAGCTCATTTTAACTACTTTATATACTGCATCGTAGTTTAATCTATAGTAATACATCAACATGTATTAGTTGATTGAATTGTATATTTATAATATGAACATGCAAAGTAACTTGGGCTGACTTATTGCCCTTTGAGACATAATGAAGTAGAACTATAAAGTAACTTCGAGAGGAAGTAGAGAAGTTCCGATACTGTTCTTTGCTTATCAGCCTATAAAAGTTAAATAATAAAATATGTTTGATGTTGCTGTGAAAACATTTCCTTCAAACTACAGTAGTTATACAAGTTTCTCGGCAAAAACTAAATTTTACAAGATTATATTGGAATACGTCCCAATAACGTAATCCAAACGTTAGCTCCGTTATATGTTACCGGCTAACGTTAACTAGCTCTCCTGTGGGTTTAAACACTGTTGCTCACAATGTAGCAATACCAGGAAGTATAAGGTGCCATATTTTCCATCGTCGTCTCCATTTAGCCTGTTAGTTTCATACGAGTTGTACGTCCGTGTGTCTAAAGCAGGCTTCTGTTGGAGAGGAAATGTAGTGGAGTCGGCTGCCGACGTTGGTCATAAACATTTTGGTGCAGCTGCAGATATGAAACCAGGAGATAATCCATCAGAAATAAACATGAAGCCACTTTCAGAATTCATTTGTTCTGAGCCCTGTTTTCACATCAGCTATATTGCTTTACGTTACGCTCCAGTTCAGCTTCTCGGTGTCGGAGATAATCCCTCGAGAACTCTCTTTCTGGCAAACATCTTCTCATCTTTGTGTTTACAGTGACTTCATAATCCGAGGCAGAGATTTAAGTCACAACAACTTCACTGTTTTCTGACAAAGAAGATGAGTGAGTACGACACGACATCTCCAGATGCAGAACAAAGGCTCCACTAGAAGCCCATTCTGCTACATGTCAAACTTTAAAATAGACAAGATATAGCAATATGTCACATACAATTGTTAATATTGATCATTTATAATTTGTCCAAGTTGTTCTTTATCTGACCAACAGTCCAAAATCCAAACGTATTGTCATAACAGACAAATAAAACCAGCAAATATTCAACTTGAGAAGTTGAAAAGGGGGAATGTTAAGTATTATTTTTTTTTAGAGAAACAAAAAAAGGGACTAAAATTATAAATTATAAAAAAAGATCAGAATACAATCACCTATTTGACCAATTGTTACAGCAGGTTAAATGATCATAAATACGTTATATATACATTTGTTAATGTCAGAGCTGACAGGAAATCACACTGAACTTTAGAGCTGCAACTTAGTTAATTGATTATTTCAACAACTACTTTTAATCGTTTGGGACATTTCTTTCAAACAAAAATACCAACCGTGCTTCTTAAATGTGACGGTCTGCTGCTGATCTCTTTCACGAGACAAGAAATTATATATCTTGAGGTTTAAGACAAAACACTTGTGTTTTGGTTCTGAGGAACTGTGATTTTTGCTAAACTATGAGTCGGTTATCGTTTTTCATGAAATAAATCCAAATATAGCTTCTCAAATGTGATGATTTGTTGCTTATCATGAGAGTAAACTCAAACATGTTGGGGTTTTGAATAAGAAAGAAATTTGATAGGTTCTAAAACTTTTAATAAATAAAAAGGTTTAATGTTAGAAATAATGTATTGAAATAACTTGGTATATTTGACCAACAGTCCAAATGTCACTATTTTTTTGCAATTTCTTTAATTATTAATTAAAATTATTAAATTTTGTCCAAACTCTAAAAAATATTCCGCTTACAATGAGAGGACAAAAAGCAAAAGCTGCGAATTGTCGAATTTGAGAAGCGAAGGTTAGGATTTCATTCTTGAATAGTGACTAAAACAATTATTCAGTTATCATAAAAGTTGCAGATTAATTGTTACAGCTGTATTTCACAGGAAATAGTATAAATGTATAAACTCCTCGTCTGCGTCCTCTCCATCCTTCCCTCAGTCTCACTCTGACTGGACTCCACAACAAAAGCAGTTTTTCAGGCTAAATTTTTCTGGCCGGTGACAATAGGTGAAACTCGACACAGCGATTTATGTTTCAGCTGCACAATGAAAGAAACAAAAAACAGACCAGAGGCCTTTTTTCTCCTCACCGTGAGACTTCTGTTGTTCAGAAACACCAAATACGTCTGTCGGCGTCAGACGCTGCAAAGACTAAAATACAAACTACAAGGATGACAAACACTTGATTTAAAAAGCTTGATCTGCTCATACAGATGTATCGGCTATTGCCGGTCCATCCTCAGGTGGGGTGGACTTGGAGGCTGTGAGGCGGCTGTGGGCCCTGATGTGTGTTTGGATAGATTTTTTCCCATTAACCTCCACCAATTGTCTTCAATTTCTACTTCTTAATCCTCTACCTGTCTTCCGTTCCGACGAGGCTGCTTAAAGAAGTTTTGTCTGTAATTAGCGCCTCTCTACTAGATATTATTAATGGGTCTTTACTAACGGGTTATGTACCACAGTCTTCTAAAGTGGCTGCAATTAAACCTCTCCTTAAGAAGCCCACCATCGATTTAGAGGTGTTGGCCAACTCCAGACCTATGTCTAACCTTCCCTTTGTCTCTAAGATACTGGAGAAGGTAGTCGCCAATCAGTAGTGTGACTTTTTACAGACTAATAGTTTATTTGAGAAATTTCAGTCAGGATTTAGAAAGCACCATACCGCACTAGTGACATTTACTAATGACCTTCTAGTTGCATCAGACAGAAGACTAGTCCCTGTACTTGTCCTGTTAGACCTTAGTGCTGCATTGGACACCATTGACGAGGACATTTTTATTAAAGAGACTAGACCAATTGATTGGTCTAGTTGGTATCAGAGATACAGCATTAAGCTGGTTTAAGTCGTATTTATCAGATCGATCTCAGTTTGTTTATGTAAATAAAGAAGCCTCAATGACCACTGCTGTTCGTTATGGGGTTCCTCAAGATTCTGTGCTTTTTTTTCGCTTTTTATTTACCTTATATATCCTCCCCTAGGGAATATTATTGGAAAACAGTCAATAAATGTTCACTGCTATGCCAATAATACTCAATCATATCTATTGATTAAGCAAGATGAAATCCACCAGGTCGCTAAACTTCAGGCGTGTCTTCAAGACATGAACATCTGGATGCCCCGTAACTTTCTGCTGCTGAACTCTGATAAGACAGAAGTTATTTTGCTTGCCCAGAACACCTCAGAAATCAATTATCTAATGATATAAATCACAAATACAAGATTTGCCCTGAAGGGACAATGTGTACACCTGACATCCCTGTCCCAGGACCTCACATCGGATCAGGAAAAGCTCCCCCAAATAAAGATAGTAAAAACCCTTTTACAGGGAAACAATGTAAGAACCCTGAGGGAGAGCAAAAGAGGATATCCTGTATATCCTTCACAGCCTGATTTATTCAACATTTGATGACTAAAAACATAGCAAAAAATATGTATAGTATGGCTGTTGAATAATTTATGACATATGGAGTGATATAAAGAAATATCAAAACGTTTCTTCTGTAAAAAATGTTTTGACATCAACAAGATGGAACGAGAGTTTTGAACCTGAATTTTTAAAAATCTCTTCCGGAAATGTTTGCATATCAACTAAAATATGGCAAAATTTGCCCTGCAAACTGCCATGCATTTCTCAAAAAAGTAATAGGTCCTAATGTAGGTAATCAACTGGGGAAGTTTGATGGAGTATCCGTTCGTTTTATTTAGTTTTTCACCTGCAACGTCCTCCTTTAAACTTTTAGCGTTGCAGTGACAGCAGCTTCTCACCACCGTAATTAATTCATCATTTGCTTAAAAATGGAGGCACTCAAATCTTAAACTTGTTCAGAGACAAACTCTTTCACGACGTGAAGCGTTTAAAACACAAATCTTGGCTTTGTTTCCACAACCGCCGAGTATCCGTTTTTTCTCTTGGACTTGAACTCATCACAGTGGTCAGTGAGACTCTGGCCTCCTGACTGACAGCTGTGTTTGTCTGTTTCACTTTCACTACAAGCTGGGAAAATGCTTCCCAGTAAGGATCACTCGAGATTCCTTTCTAGAATAAATCTAGGAATAATACTCAACTGATCAATAATATGAGAGCTTTTTTGTGAGACTAAAGCGATTCTCAAAAACAATGCATTGATTTTTATTCTCCATGCAACTATTTGTTGAGACTGTGGTCCATCTTGTATCCTTTAGTCCCGCAACTGCTGGATAGCATCATTGTAATCTATCTTTAGCTATTTGACCCTTGCCCTCCAACTTAACCCCTGTGTTATTAAATCTATTGCATCACCAGATTCTTACAAATACCAAAGACTGAATACAAGAAGTGGACAGTCACGTGATGTCACATTGATTTATGGACCGCCGTTTTACAGCCTTAAGTATTTTTTTATTCCATCTACTGACCAGCAGGGGGCGACTTCTCTGGATGTATAGAAAAGTCCTGTCAATCACCGTGGAGCCCCACCTTAAAGCATCCCCCGCTTTATGGTCTGTTTGACTCTAAATTACCACAATTTACTAAATGAACATCATGCTGTATTGAAGAAGACTTGAAACTACAGATTGAGACATAAACTTATGTTTACAATGTTTACTGAGGGAATAAATCAAAAGAGGAGTGTAATTTCTATAGACTTCTATACGACCAGAGGAGTTGCCACCTGGTGGTCAAGAGAGAGAATTCAGCTTTAAAACATGAAGCATATACTTCTTTACAACCAGAGGAGTCGCCCACTGCTGCTTAATGGGTGAGAATGGAGCTTTATCACATGAAGCATATACTTCTATACAACCACAGGAGTCGCCCCCTGGTGATCAGGAGAGAGAATGCAGCTTTAACACATAAAGTATCGTCTTCACTTTTCAGACCCGGTGGTCTTTTATCATGTTGAAATGTGAGCAGATCGGGGGACTCGAACCTCCTTATACCCCAGAATAAGCCTTAAGGACAATTCCCCTGAACAAAGTAAACCGGTTATGAGCTCACAGTGAGGGGACGTCTCTGACTTCAGAGGATCTCATTTTTAAAATAAGAATCATTTACATGTAAAGACCGGCGTGTTCCAACATTGAAGCAAAACAGCCGTGGCGTCTGGTTGAACTTATCACGTCAAAGATCTCAGAATGGAGAGGAACTGGTTCTTGAGTCTCTGAAAACATTCCTGTCAGACTAACAGCTGCCAGCAGAATTCCTCGATGCATGGAAAGGCAATTTAGGTCACTCCGCTCGACCTGCAGCCGGGCTGATTTACGGCCTCGCGCGTTTGAGGAAAAAGATCCGGAGATCTGAAACATATCGACAATATGTCAGCAAAACACTGGCCCACATTCCCACAGACCTGCATCGCCACGACCTGTCGATAACCCGACAGACGGAGAGCTGGCTGGTTGACAAATGTTGGCCTAACAGTTTGCCAGTGAGGCAGAAGCTAATAGTCCATTCATTGATTCCACTATGTGGAGGATTAATTTAAAAAAAATAAAGGTTTATGTCATTTTTGCCAGCTTAATTGTTCCAGCTTCTCCTGTGTGGGGATTTATTATTTATTATTTAGCCCTATTATACTCAACATAGTGCTCCCCAATTTCTGTCCACAATGGCCTCTTCAACATTTTATCCTGTTACTTTTGGTTGTAACTCAAGAATTCAATTACGAATTATGACAATTTCGCACAAACGTCTGTGGTTTTGTGAAATCAGTGACCTTCAACCAGAACATTTTAAAATCAGTTCAACCTCGAGTGCAACTCAACGTTTGAGCCAAATTTTCAGAGAATTAGCTGACGGCGTCTCCTGAGATACGGCGATCACGCTTTCCTCTGAAGGAGGCCGATGCTTTTAGCCCCTCAAACCAAAGCATCAACTAGTCGCCTTGTGTGGAACGCACACATTAAAAAACGGCAAACTTTAAAACGCCTTTTAAACATGTCCAAAGCAGCTCAAGCCAAGTACTCTTCTTCCGTTTCTACCTTTCACAATAAAAGCCCTAGACATGGAACTAAAATTTATTAAAAGCATTCCACTAAGAAGAAAACTCATGAAATGACTTTAAGTAGCTTCAGGCTACGCAACAGTCAACCTGCCAGACATTGATCTGGATCAATGAGTTCCTGGTAGTTGGTCCCCTGCATGTCGCACCGTTGCCAATATGAATGGTTTTGATGCATGTCTTACTGATCAGATTTTTTAAACAAACTTTTACATTTAATTTTGAGGAATTGTAGAAAATGTGCAGCTGTTCATGGAGTTTTATCATATATTTTTTTTTTTTTAGTATTGATTGGACCAAACAAAACATTAAAAAATACATTTTTAGATTTTGGCCTCTGGGGTATGGAGTTGGGCTATGTTTCACATACGGATTACAGATATATAAGAACATAATTGTTAGTTGTAGCTTCACCTCAGTTAAACCCAAAACAGCCCGAGAACCCTGCAGTCAGCTTTTATTTGTTCTGCACATGTTCTTCAGTTTTATTTGATTGTTTAAACATGTTTCTGTCTATTTTCAAGCTTTTTTTAACTGCAGTTCTGCTTCCCAGAGAGTTATTTAATAAAGCTGAGTTTCCCTGAGATCCCACGATGGTTTCAATCAGTCGTTCCCACAACAGGAACCAAAACCCATTTATTTTTCCTGACTTTCCTCTTTGCCTTTTGTTTCTAGTGAAATGTGGAGTTGTTTTACCTCTTTGTAAAACTTAAATAAAGAGAAACACTATACTGTGGTTGAATAACAACCATGAGAAACAAGCATATGCTGGTTCTGTTTTAAGCACACACAAAAATAATAAGTTTGGGGACCTAAAACTACATAAAAATCAATAAATCATTTGCGTTTTTGGTCAATTGATGTCTTAATATATTGGATGAGTTTGCAAGAACTGGTATACATCAAACAGCTCTGTGCAAAGGTACAAAATCCAGTTTTGAGTCAAAGTCAAAACAATTTTGGATTCAGTTTCTGTTTGCACCAAACTACATGCAAAATACAGGCGTGTTTAGCCTAAGCTGACTGAGTAGCGATTGATTACAAAGCCTTAAGTTAAAGTTGACAACCGATGAAGTGTGCATTTTTCCTCCAACAACTTGAACAAATTGACTTGATACTGAAAGAAAATCAGCCTTTACTTCAATAAACAATTGGAATGTTCAGTACAATTTAAACGTGAAACTCGTCGGTAACAGTAACAAGTGCTCTTCGTTGTGTCAAATACATAAATCATCCACACAAGCGCCACATCAGCAGTCCTGGTCGGCAAATTAATGTCAGAAAAGTGCTTCAAAATGTGGCCTTCACCCCCATCTTTCTTCTTCGTCTCTTTTCTTTAACCACGAAACGATCAATCAACAACCTGATGATCGATCAGAAGCCGATCACACGAGCAGCTCGCGCACGCCTCGTGTTCAAACAGAGGAAAAACATTCACAGATATAATTAAGAGAACAGCTCCCGTTCCCAAAGAAAGTAACAAGCTGGTTCACTTACGTTGAGGGTTGTTTTGCTGCGTAAATGTGCGGGTAAAGATGCAGGTCCTGTGCGGGTCCTGTGCGGGTCCTGTGCGGGTTCTGTGCGCGCGTAGAGCGGACTGCGGGTCGGACTGAGTGACCTCTGGCTTGGCTCGACACAACAAAGCAGCAGCAGCGAGTCTGCAAAGTGAAGCAGGCGGACTGGCACAGAGTCTCCTCTGGTCCCCACCGTGTGGCAGCTATGGGAACTCACGCGCCACACGAGTCCCTCCTTTAACCCCTCAATGCCTGCTGCCACTGCGCACTGCTGCTTCGCATCCGCTTGTTGTGAAAACAGAAACATGCTACTCTGAAAAAACATTGTACAAACAAAATAATAATAATAAAAAAATAATTCTACATTCTGAGAAAATATGTTTAATTTGAAGTTGATTTTCTGATTCAGTTCTTTAATTAAATAAAAAGTAGTGATTTGGGTTTTTACAAACCTTAATTTGTCAAATATTGTATTTTCTCATACATTTAATAGAAATACAGTAACGATTATATAGTCAACTGAAATAAGCCTACTTTTGATGTACTTTTAAAAGTTACTTTTTTACTTCTCTATGACTAAGGTAAATAGTTATTACTTCACTACTCATGGAAGCTTTAGTTACTCTAATATATATATAATTTGATGTGGACATCATAATGCCATTTGAATTCCTATCACATATATTTAAAAAGTACAAAGCGCAGAATCCGGCGTCAAAGTCCCTGTGTGTGAAAATGTTATCCATGATAATATTCATGCACAAAACAAAAGTGAATGCTAATTTCCAACACCTGTCCACAGGAGAATTTTAAAAAAAGAAAACATACATATACATATATACATATATATATATATATATATATATATATATATATATATACATATATATATACATATATATATATATATATATATACATATATATATATACATATATATACATATATATACATATATATATATATATACATATATATATATATATATATACATATATATACATATATATACATACATACACATACATACATGCACATATATACATATACATACATACACATATATACATATACATACATACACATATATACATATGCATACATACACATATATATATATACATATATATCTATATATACATATATATAGACATATATATCTATATATAGATATATATGTCTATATATAGATATATATCTATATCTATATAGACATATATATATATCTATAGATATATACATATATATCTATAGATATATATACATACATATATATCTATAGATATATATATATACATATATAGACATATATATCTATAGACATATATATCTATATCTCTATATATTAAAATGTGATAAATTTGAATAAAGAACACATCCACAGATACATACACAAAGTAAAAGTATGAGGGTGGTAAATGTGTGAACAATAGTGTTTTTCTCTTAACCATAATTTAAGACCTTCATTAAAAACCTTAAAATAGTGTACTTTCAGTTCGGTTGGGAAACAGTTCCATTGCACTTCTCCTCGAACAGAAAAGGCTGACTGACCAAATGAGGTTCTGCGCATTACAACCCGGCAGTTCCCGTTCACGTGTGTTAGCTGTAGTGGTGTCTTATCAATTCATTCAGGAGGAAGGAGTAATAGTTTATGAAGCTGTCAAAGCTGAACATGTTTTGTTTGTACATTACTTTTACTGTCTGGTTATACATTGATATGGGTCGAATGGTTGTTTGAGAGGCTTATGACCAGGTAGTGATGCAGTACAAGAGGTGCGAGAATATCGTGGCATTCATATAAAGTCAAGCTGTACTGAATGGCAGACAGTCTAATAAAGCTGAAGCAGTTGAGATTAGATTTACTTTACTAATATGACACTTATCAAATCTTAGCTGCAAGTCTAAGAATTCCTAACGTAAAACTTTAGTTTCCTGTTTTTCCTTTTAGTTTAATGTTGGTTTGGACAAAAACATTTAGTCCACTGCAAAAGGTACAAATGGGAAATGATAGTTCGGGTTTTGAAACATTCACTTTTATAAACTCTTAATATTTTAAGAAGTGTATTTCTTTAAGATAGACGTCATGTTTGTTGGTCAGCAGATTACAGTGCTGCACCTCATTCAGGCTGAGGGGGATGAAGTCAGGGTCGGTCTGAACACAATGCTCCTCCACACACACTCAAGACTACTCAGCGAGAGGGAACACAAGCCTCTAAATGGCGTTATTCTGCATGAACGTACAGTTGTGACGGCGGAGAACAGACACCACTCAGTCTTTGTGTGGCCAACGGACAGAAGAGTTTCTCGCTTTTGGGACGCTCTGATGAGCAACGTCCAGCAGAAACGACCGTGACCTCAGACTCATTCTCTCACATTTAGGGTGCGGAGGGGCACACTAACGTGTCACAGTGGCCTCCATTTATGTCTTCTCACCCACAAAGAGAAGTCACATCATTGTTTTTTAAAGATTCAGATCGTCACTGAGCGAATAGGGTTTTTGTTGCGACATTAATGGGCCAAATATTAAAGTTGCCACATTTAATAAATTAAGCATCACATTCAAAGAGTGGCAGCCAGAAAATGGGTCACCTCTTAAACTACTTGTTTGATTCCAGTTGAAAAAAGGACCAACAAAAAAAAGTGTCACTGGAGTAAAATATGAACCGCCACAAACATGTGCCATCACAGAATAAAAAATTTTTTTTAGCATTCAAATCTAAACAAATCACAAAGCACTGATGAAAAAAAGTTAACATTTTATTTAAAAACTAATCTAGCGTCTCCACAGATTGTGAGCAATCTAAAAATAAAGTGCGCGTGTCATGTCCGCTGACGAGCTGGAAACCTGACGCCTCAGGGCGCTTTGGGCAGAGCGGCCGCCATGGTCTTCACGGTGGCCGACGCTAGCTGAGGGACGAGGCTGATCTTCATCAGCTTGCTGCTCGAGTACTTGTTTTTCACGGCCTGCGGGACAACAACAAATGTTTTCACATGCAAAAATATATATAAAGCAAAAAAGTAAATGCTGCAGCGTCAACTCACCTGGAATTTGGTTTTCCCCTCGTTCACCATCACAACATTGCGGGCGATGTGCTGCATGATCGGCTTCAGGTGGGCCGCGTTGTAAGTAGAGTAATGCTGCTGTGTGGGAGACTGACGAGACAATTCAAATATTTTTTTTTTTTTTAAAAAGAGGACATGTTTAACAAATTGGTTCACGTTTCTCGAAGGGATTCAAACTCACCCACGGCAGCCCTTCAAGCAGCAGCTGGGAGAGGCACAGCGAGGCAGCGGCGATCTCAGAGGGCCTGTAGTGCACCATGTCGTAGTCCAGCAGCGTCAGCTCCATCAGGTACTTAGCCAGCGTGTGTCTCTCTACGTCAGACTGACACAAAACAGCCAGTTTCTCAGTTCACAAATCGCGTCTGGTGAAATGGAAACCTTTCCAAGTGGACTATTGCAACCAACTAAAAACATTAGTGACCATAAAATGAGTTCTGCTCTTATGGTCCATATTTAAACAGCCAATTAGTCGCAAAGCCTTGAACACAATTCTTATTTTTGCCATTGAGAGCAAGTAAATAAACGCTCAGTCTACTGCTTGGTCACAACAACAAAAAAAAAAAAAAGGTTGCTGGCCGACACGTCTGCAGAATAAATGAGCGTCTGATCTCCCAAAGAACAGACACAAAAAAAAAACCCATCTCATTTAAAGCAATGAAGTTGTGAATGTGGGTCGAGGAGAGTCCAGTGCATACACTGCAACAGAGAAAATGGTTTCCCACATTGGCGGTGCACATTAAACTCCCTCTACCAATGTCTGTGGTAAATAAAGTTAAAAACAACTCACACTGGCGACCTTGGAGGCCCGTCTGAGGAAGTGCAACGGTAGAGGACGTCCAAGAGCAAAGTTCAGAGTCCTCAAAACCTGCTGTTCCATCTCCAGAATCTGGGCTGTTGAGAAGGCGTTGTCCGTGATGTAGGCGAAGTCGCTGACCTCCGGCGCGTACATCTCCTCGTACTTACAGGCCACCAGCATGGCGGTCACACCAACGAGCTGCAGCTTCCTGCGAGTGACCGGCTGGACCTGCAGGCAGAAGAGTTGGTTACACAGTTCAAACACAAGAGAAGACCAGCGAGACCGTTCCTACCTGGAGAAATCGATCCAGGATGGCGACTGTGAGGTACAGGGTCTCCTGCAGCAGCTGGAACCTGGAGTGGACCTGGACCAACCAGTCTACCAGAAGGGCCCGCATGCGTGCAGAGATCTCATAACCCTGCATGTAGTCAACTCGTACAGCTTGTTCCACCTGTGGAGACGGAGAGCAATGAAACCCAGAATCAAATTAAATAAAAAAGGAGGTGAGCAGAGAGTTCAGCTGATGGGTGAGGGAATAAACAAGTCACCTCCAGGACGTGCAGATAGTTGTAGATGTCTTTGACGTACTCGGAGCAGAGCTGAGTCTGCTCCGCATCCTGCTCGTCGACGTCCTGCACGGTGAGCAGCGCCTCGGAGAACGCCTGGCATAGCGCCTCCGCCTCCCTCATGGACACGTCAGCCGACTGTGAGATCTCGGGGAGGGGCTCTGCAGGTGCCGGGACCCGGACTACTGGAAGCACCACCGGTTTGTCCTTCTGGCCGTGTTTGGCTGACACTTTGGCAGGTCCGGTCCTCTGAGGGGACAAAGTGAAGGCAGCTGAATTTAGAAAAGCATCATAAAATCCTTTTTTGAGGGGGCCCCACACACACACACACACACACACACACACACACACACACACACACACACACACACACACACACACACACACACACCTAGTTAAACTAAAATATTACAGGGGGGATCCAAACAACAAGACACTACTTCCGGAAAGCATTCCACGTGACTTCCGTCGTTGACTACAAGGGTGTCCACATACTTTAGGACACTTCATGCGGCACGTGTCCAGTTGTGTGCGTTTAAAAAAAGGTCATGATGTAGATTCACAGAATCGACAGTCAGATAAAGACGTCATAAGGTCACCTTGGTGTTGACTGCCGGCGCTGCGGGGAAGTTCGTGATCTCTCCGAGAGCTGCTCGCCTCACACCAGCGGGGTTTTTAGCCATCTTCCCCGGGTTCTCTGCGGCCGGGAGCTGCTTAGAAAAATTAAAGACATAAAATTAAACTTCAGAAATGCTGCCTGGTGCAAAGCGTCGGTTACACATGATTAGAGCGCAGGAGAAACAGAAAGCCACACGGGTCACATGCGATAACGTAAACAGCGCGATGGCGTCCGTGTACTCACCACAAGACGAACATCAACGGCAGACATGTTTAGTAGAAACGTGGACAAACAGCGCGTTAAAGCAGCGGTGCAAGGGTTCACTTTCTTCTACTCTTTAAGCACGCGTTAACGATAAGCTCCGTGGACACCGAGATCTGCAGGTAAACAGCAAAGGTACGAGCCGCTTTCAAATAGCACTCCGACTAATCTGATTGGTTGCTGCGTCGAGGAGGTCGCTCCTGATTGGCTGACAACCCAAACGAGGTCAAGGATACAGTTTTGGTGATATGTAAATGTCGGAAATTATAGTTTCTAAAGATATTGTTGTTCAGTTGAATAAGTACAACTCTGATGTGGTTACTGAGATCAAAGTTTAATGAATTCGAAACGTCACTCTAGTAAAAGTATTCGCAGAATAATGTACTTAAAGTACCTAAAGTACTAATTAGACCCGTTTTAGATTAATTTATATTAGATAACTGAATATCGTTGACTCAGAATGACGCTGGCATCTTTCCCTCACAATTAAATCCACTATTTCCTTTGAACAATTTCCATTTTATGCTATATTTAATACTTTACTTTACATTTGCGCCACTTTATTAATTTGACATGTTACTTTGCAAATTTGCATACAAAAATAATAACTACAATGTACACATATATATATATATATACATATATATGTATATATATATACATATATATCTACATATATATGTAGATATATATATACATATATATGTATATATACATATATACACATATATATATATATATATATATATATATATATATATATATATATACATATATACATATACATATATATATATATATACATATATATATATATACATATATACATATACATATATACATATATATATATATACATATATATATATACATATATATATATATATATATATATACATATATATATATACATTAAGCTAAAATATAATTATATAAATATATGTACCATCTCTAATATAAAAGCTATGAACACACTGATGCATAACTACAATCCAATAACACACATCCATTCAAAATGAGCTAATGTGTACTTTTGTACAATTACAGCGAGGGAGACGACAGCAGGGTCGTGTTTGTAGTGACGTTGCATTAAAACTCAGCATCACCTGTGAATTTAAAATGCCAAATAAATGTGTGAACATCTGGGCAAGGTGTTTACAGACAATTAACACCTGCAAGATCAGGGGGAGGAAAAAAAAACAGTAGCTGGATAAAAGGTAGAAAAAAAATAACATTTGTATTTATTCCCCTAGGGTTTGAGCTGAAGTCATACATGTGTTAAATGTTCCATTTTCTTCACCAACTAGTTACCTGTTGTCTTACCTGTTGTCTGCTGTTAATGTGCAGACAGTTTATTCATCAGAGCTTTGTTTGGTGAAAACACGAAGAGAGTAAATCAAAACATTAAAGTGGCAAGCGACATCATAAAACAAACAGATTTCCATTCCAGTTCATTTGATCTATTGATAATACAAACAACATATTGATATGAGCAGCTTTATGAAGTCTGGTGTGTTTGAATCAATCCATGTCACACACACTTAAGACAACTTACTGAGAGAGCTGTTGCAAAGAACTTTCAATGAAGCATATATTCAAAGCATAATTTGCAAACCTTTTTAACTTTAAAATGTGTGTTCATGTCTGATTTAAACGCTTCTGAGCATGGAGATTTTGTTTGTTGAAAAGACAATGAGTTTTCTGAACTGATTTTAAGGATATGTCGGGTGTTATTTTATGGTTTTCCTTTTGTCAACAAATCTCACAAAAAGACCCCAAAGCCAACAGTGAACTAATACTAATATATATTATCAAATCCACAGAGCTCTATTGTGTAAACCATAATGGCTGACATCCTCCATCACTGTGTGTAGTATTTAGACCCAATGCCCGAAAAAAAGCACTATTTTGACGCACTGATTTTATTAAAACCAGTAAATGGAAATAACTGATATCAGAAACATTCATATACAAAAATATATACAATTAAAAGTATAATTATAAATGTATATATTCAATGATTGTAAAGCTTTACATCGGTAGGAACTATGGGCTTGGCGCTGAACGTATTAAAAGACGGTCTAACACACTGTTGGTTTTACCCTTTTTGTCGGATTTGTTGACAATAAAAAAATATAGATTAGAACTAATATCTGCAACAGAAACTAGAAAAACATTTGAAAAAACAAACTTTGCCGTCAACATCCAGTCAACCTCAGATCAGGCTCGGGAAAACAAGAGTCACAAAGAAACTTTATATAGTTTTCAAGTATTCAAAACTGTTAAATAAGTACAAGATGTGTTCACAAGATTTACATATCGGACAATATATGCACTGTCCATTTTTAATTCTCTTTACGTTTCCCACTACCAACGCAACACGCTAAAATGTCTGCATACTATTCACATTTGTTTTCCTTTTTTTCTTCTCTTTTCTCTTTCCTTTTTGGATCAATTGGAGATCTCGACAGCTGTCTATTGGACAAAGAGCACATAGACGGTACACCTGGAACAGTTTACAGTGATGAAGACGTCCAACGAAGGGGAAGGACAGACTGAGCCAGGTTCAGAACGGTGATTAGCTGCTGGTGATATGAACAGTACATATTAACACAAGGAGACGTGGGTTAACATTCAATCTCAGTTGATCCCTTGATCTATTTGGAAAGTTCATTTATAATCCACACAACAAAAATAAAATAATATACAGGACTGTTGAAGTGTTTCAATATCTCAAGGGGGAAGCAGATGGCTCAGCATAGTCACTCTTCATTGATTAGTCACAAATTTGGTCTAAATGTCAAAAAGCTCTTTGTTAAGGCACCTAATGCTGTGGGAGACAGTTTTCTACATTGCAAACAAAATAAAAAGCACCTGTGATTAAAAAGAAAAAGAAAAGAAAAACAGCAAGTTAAATATGCTACAAACAACTGATAAAAGACGTGTATTTCTACAGAATTTCGGGGGCCGGTTGACATTAATGCTGCCATCATCTACCAGTGAAGAGTCACACGGGACAGAAACTCAAACCAAGACGGTGAGGAAATAAAAAGTAGCACCATAGAGGAAAATGATTCATGATTCTACACGAGTTAAGAATATTTCACATGTAATTTCTTTTCCTCTCCAAACCCTAGTGTCAAGTGGACATCTTAACTTCCAAAATGTCTGATTAGGTAAATAAAAAAAATCAAAAGTGAGACTGGACTTTAAGAGAAAATAGATGTTCAGTTGAGGGACGTGAGTCGGCCTTTCTGTACGTTACTTTCCTTGATCAAAGGTTTTTAAAAAACAAATAGGTAGCCTTCATGTTTGGGATTTGGTTTGAACTGCTGACGCGTGCCATGTCACCATTACACAGTAATAACCCTTGTGTGCTTTTATTTCTTGGAACTCTGCATCTTAATTAATGTAATTTATTTACAGTGCTCTGAGAGAGGAGGGGGTGGGGGAGGAGGCAAAAAAAACTAAACAAAAAAAAAAACGTTGTGCAACTCCGTTATGTTGCTCGTGTAAAGACGCGCTGTAGTTCCACATGCGCGTCGTTGATGCAAACATTTCCGTGGGTCGACGTTGTGTCAGTGGTCTGCAGCTCATTCACTTTGGGTGCATGGTTACACAACACACACACACACACACACATACATACATATATATATATATATTTATATAAAAAACTGTCTGCCTCAGCAGCTCTTTCTATGATGAACAATATGATGATTTTCTTTAAGGGTTAAACATGGCATGATTGGACTCAACAGGGTAATTAACTTACACAGTAAATAATGTTGATAATTAATGAATTACTAAAATTCAAAGTGTTTTTTTTAACCAGGAAAACTACTGGGATAATGGCAACATGGCACCTGGATCCAAATGAACTGAGTATACTGATCTCGTAATGTCTCTGGACCATCCGCACTGTGCACTCTGCACGGGGCGCCACGCAAACAAGAAAAAAGAAAAAAAAAAAAAGTTACAAACTAAGAGACATAAATCAAATGTTCCATAAAAACCTGCCTATAAGACAGATGGGATAGTCACCATAATGTACACTTTCTACAATATCCATGTCCTTTATGAATATAACAAGTGCATTCACTTAAAGGAATAGTTTAACGTAAAACAAATACTCGTTAGTCCACTTACTGACAGATTATTCAGAAAGTATAAAGAGAACCACTGGACTGCGGTTTGAATTTAGAATAGTGTGCTGATTAAATGGTTAAATTAGCTTTTGCTTAAATAATGTTATTTGTTTTTCCACAAAAACTTGATGAACTTAAGTGAACAACAGAGATTTGTTTTAGGTCAACAGCACCTTCATTCAGAATTTTTCAGCATTTTTTGTTTTTAAATTACTGTACTTCTTTTACATCAACACAACAGTTGATTAGCGAGTCATCTGTATTTACAGGGCGGGGGGAGTGATGAGCTCCACAGCTTATGCATTGAGCCTCAGAGACTGATCCTCCCTCCTCCTGGAGGAGATATCGATGTCAATGGAGTCTTTACCCACGATGAGTCGGAGGCGCTTTGCTGGAGGAAGTGGAATGAAATCGTCATCAAACTCATTGTCGAAATAGTCATCCTCGTCATCATCCTCTTCCTCCTCGTCGTCGGACGAGGAAGAAGAAGAGGAAGAGGATGAGGACGACGGCTCGGCCAGGACCTTTTGGGTCCGATGTCCACCATTCCTGGCCTCCAGACTCTGGCCCATGTCCCCATTATAAGACATCTGGTCCATCTTCGACTGGGATATTCTGCGCGCGTCGTCCTCCCTCTTCAAATGGATCTTCAGCTTGGTGGAGTTACTGTGCACCACAGGGGAAAAGCCGTTGTTCAGTTTGGCGATGTACGAGCCGCTTTTGTCCTTGTCGTGGTCCTTGCTGAACTTGATGCTGATTTTGCTGGAAGAGGCCGAGTTGACCGTGGAGGCAGAAAGGTTGGAGGAGCCAACGGGGTCGTTGGCGTCGTTGGTCTTACTACTGCTGCTGTCCCTCCGCCGGCGGAGAGTCAGCTTGGGGATGCCCGTGTTGTTCTCCAGGATCAGCTGAGCGTCGTATCGTGTGATCTGACGCTTCTTCTTCCCCTTGTCCTGCGACCGGCAGCCACTCTTACTCTTGTCCCTCCGGAGGGACTTGCTGCCATTGGAAACCCCGTTGTAGTCCCTGTGTCGGTCGGCAAAGCTCAGCAGCACGTTCCCGCAGTCAGAGAAGTTGGCGGCGTGGCCAGCAGCCACCGGCGTGAACGACTCGCTGTAAGCGTCCTCGCATTTAATTGTCCGCTCGTTCCGGAGACGCGCTGGCCGTTTCCGCCTGGAGCACGAGCCTCTTCTGGTATAGCCGGTGTCCAACACCGGCTGCTCGAGGCTCACCCCGTGGCCGAGGTACTCCTCCAGGTCAGCCGGCTCCGTCTTAATGACTACTCCTCCAGGTACTGGGCTCAAGCCATCCATGGCGCTGGGCTCCAGCTTAACGCCAGCGGATGTTTCCTGGGCCTTAACGAGGGTCCGCGTGGACCTGCGAGTTCTATACGTCGAACACTGGCTGCCCTCGCTGCCTGGTCCGTGCGGTAGATTGCCGTTTTCCTTGGCAGCGTGACGGGTGAGGCAGCCCCGCTGGCCTAACGTCTGCTGCATCAGCTCATGTCCATCCTTCTCCTTCTTCACGGTGACACCTTTACACAGCGACACCTTCGAGTCCCTGAGACCCAGCACGCAAGTCTCGCCTTTGGCCAATGCCTTGGGCTCTGCACCCCGCCTGCGGCTCCGCAACTGGACTTTACTCAGTGAAGGCTTGGATTGGGATTTTAGTCTCTTTGGTACCCTGTTATTGTTTACACGACCTTGCTTTGAACATGAGGTAGTAAGGGCTCTCGACAAAGTCTGTCTCGATTGAGTCCTGTTTTTATACTTCAGGCCAGAAGATGATGTTCTTTTTCTGGCAGCTGGTGGGAAAAGATAAAGTGTTGCACATCACGCATTGATAACATTTTCAAAAACCCGTCATGTTGCCTGATAGGATGCCTCAACATCCATAATATAAGTAAACTGAGAAAGACACAATCGTCGCATATGATGGTAGCGACACAGCATTGTATACTTAGTGAACTCTTACATTGATGTGTTTTTGGCATTTCCTGAGAGTCACCGTCGGTGTGAGAGCCTACAGAGTGACTATCTGAGCTCCGGTTTCCTTCCCCCAGCTTCTTCAGTCTGTTGAGCCGCTTGTCCGTCTCCCGCAACCCGTACTTGCTGTTGATCACGGGCACTTCCACTGGCAGCCCAGCTTTGGATTTGAAAGCGCCAGTGCCCCGTCTGCACCACAACAACAAAACGAGTGGGAAGAGAAAAATCAGCCCTGAAAAGTTCTAATTAAAAAAACTGCAAAAACGCAGCTTTAGTGAGTGATTATTAATGTATAAAAGTTTATATCTTTATCTGTAGGCTCAACACACCATATGCATCATATTTTGAATTTTTTTTTAAAATTAACAGCACATATACACATGCATAAATAATACACATAAATCAAAAACACTGTACATATAACACATTCCATGCAGTATAGTTGATGTTACACATACCGTTCACATGTATAGCATTCACAAAATTCATTGTTTTCTCCAAAAAAACCATCTCCGTAATAACATGAGATTTCCTCTCCTGGTTCAATGTCTCTCAAAACCTTCACACAGGCCGTGTCCCGCCCTGTCGACACAAACTATACAACACAATAAAACACAAAGGTGTTAGTTTGCAGAGCCTCCGCACGGATTGTTTTAAGCTTTTCTTCAAGAGATAGTAAAGTGAGGTTATGCAAGGTACTTATTCACAAAGTATTACCAACAGTAAACAGAGTTTGGAGAAACAGACAGGAGAACCAGCATGGAATCAATGTTCTTCTGTGGGCGTATTGAAAGAATCAATATCAGTTTAAGCTATATTTAGAATATTACAATTTACCTTGCTGTCAAACAAACATTTCTGATGAGGAACTTATTATTTATGCTCCTCCAAGCCACTGGACTCCATTACAATTTTTCGTTTTTACTTGGGACTTGGGTGAATCCACCAAAAAAAAAAAAAAAAAAAAAAAAAAAAAATCAACAAAGTCACAAAAGAAACAAATTTACCAATCATGGCAGTGGTAGACAAACCTGCATGTTCTGAGAGGCAAAATTACTGTTTCTGTCGATGAAGAGGCCTTGAAGAGAACACTGAAAAAGTGCTGCAGTTCCCTTGCATTAAGGGCTGTTTGACAATAAGGTAAAGTCGTGAAAATGTTATAAATATATTGTACATTAAAACTGGTGTATTTTAGCCACACCGCATAAAAGATTATTTAATTTCCACAGCAGTACATGCTGTGCCAGCTGGCATCCACCCACTAAGGATAAGTACCTCATAGAACCACACTTTAAAGCATCAGAAGTTTTCCTTCAAGAGACCATTTCAAAGAACCTACCTTGCAGTTTGGTCGACAATCTGGGAAAAAAAAAACACAATCAAATTAGTATGCTTATGAAGAATGTTGGACTCATGGAGATTTATATTTTTCATAAGAAAACAATTACCCCGATTAAAGCATTTGATCCTGTTTTTACCGTACCAACAACACCCGATCATGAGCAAGCTCGCCCAGGAAAAAAATATATATACGCACTCCCCTCGATACATTTTGATGTCCTTATCCATACAGGGAAAAATGGCTAATATACCAAACTCACAGTCCAGCTCTAAACATTGAGATACTAGAACGACTAATACCGTGATTGATAAACGCAGCCGGTCCCAACCAGAGCTGTGCACAGTTCTTGCGAGTTGAGTACATGACGCTGAAGTCGTTCTCGCCGTGCCGGAGCAACATATTTTCCTCACTCTCTGAAAGTTCAGCAATGCATCCAACCAGGTACTCGATCTTGTCATTTCTTTTCCTGGAAAACACCACAGGGCAGAACAGTTTCGTTACACACTGCAGAGCGGGTTGCATTACGTGTCTAAGAGTCATACAGCTCCTGTGTACCAAAATGAAAAAATTATATATAATGTGCAGGTTATAATTGTGACGTTTACAGATGACTTAATATGCAGTCAGATGCACGTTATGTGGAAGCTAGGTGCACAAATAAAATAAAAAAAAATCACGCTCTTAAGTCGTACCTAATAAAACACTGATGTGAGCACAACACGCCAACGCTCATTTTGTATTTTCTGTTTCACAGCTAATAGATGCTTTTCAGTTTTATTGCCCACTGTGACCTGTTGTATTTTTAGGGTTTATTCAGTATTATATGAAAGTAAACAATGCTCATTTATTTATGAAAAAAGTAGAACCAAAGTTTTAAATCAATGCCTAGCAAGAGAATGTCAACACAATGTCAACTACTTGTCTGTTCAAAATAAATGAAAAGCAAAAGAACCTTATCCCTTTGCATTATTTTTTTTCCTTTGTCGTACCGAACCGTGACTATGTTTTCTGTTACAACACCAGCGCAGGCTAATGCGGTTAATATTGATGCATAAAACCATAAAATAGTCATCGAAAGAGAAATCTGTTAGAACAGTTCCATGCATTTAGAGGGTGGGTGCTAATGGGAGCAGCTTGTTCACTAGTGGTGCTGTTATAGTCAGAAATAACAGGTGGCAGCATGTCCTCACCATTCCTTTGTTGCCACAATTTTAGCTCCATTTTGCTCTGATGAATAGCGATTACAAGGGAGAATCTCAAACCCGCTGTCTGTGGCAAACATCCGCAGATACACAAATACCTGTGCAGAACATAGAGTTAGTAATCCGTTTTTGAGCCTGGAAGAAATACAGGCAAAGAGCTCAGACAATGTGTTTTACATGTTGCTTGAAGAGCCTTTCTTGAGCTTTCGTCTTGTGGAGAAAAAGATTTCGGGACCAGTCTCCCGTTGTCAGAGCTCTGAAAGCTTTCTCCAAGTTGTCGTGTTTCTTGAAGCGCTCAATGATCTCCTTCAGCTCTTCTTGTCTTCCCTTAATCGGTCGAAATCTGTGAGGGCGTATTAGTGTCACAACGTGAAAAAGCAGAAATAAAAACACAACTTATTGAAAGGAGGAGACATATGTCTACATCAATGACAATACGACTGGGAAGAAACTGCACAACCATCAACTTCACTGTGGCGGATCTGCTGACCTGGTGTTCATTTTGTGAGTTTGAAAGCCCAGATACGGATCCAAGATGAGGCTCGTGGTCAGGTCATCATGCTCACACAACTCCTTGGCAGTCATTCCTGAGGTGGGCACATAGCGTTTCTCTGCCTCCAGACTGGCTGCACTGAACCCTGTGAACACCAAACAGAGAGTGGCGTTAGTTTATGTGTCTGGTGAAGAATCCACACGTTGTTGTTTGGCGTTTATAATGTAAACACGTTCAACTCACTGCTGCTACATCTTCGACTTCTGTTTTTGTTGTGGCGCAGAGATGCCCGCTGTGAGTGCTGAGAGCGAGTCTGGCTTACATGTTGCTCGCTGGTCAACTTGTTTCCGTGTCGTCTGCCATTTAATACCATGTTCTTGGATTCGCCCAGCCACTTCATGCCCACAAGCCCTCTGGTCGAGTTGCATTTAGTCTACGAGATGAACAAACACTCGAAGGGGGAAGACTGGGGTCTAGAGTTGGAAACCTAGAGGTAGAGCAAAGAAAATAAAAGCAAACATTACTAGATGCCAAATCCAATTAGTTTACAAAGATTGAAGAAAAAACAAAAACGGAAATGAGCAGGTGGATACTTTACCAGCTCAAAGACTACCAAGAAAGAAAGAAAAATGGTTTATGCATCTGTATTTATTTGTTTTATTATCTGTGCCCCATTTACCCTTGTGAAATGTAATTTGGGCTGTGATCTTATGGATCTTTACACAGATAAACAGAGAGAGATAGATACATCTCAGTGAGGACACTTTGGGATACAATAACTCTGGCCATATTCTGTCATAATGCATTACATTATGATGGACTATGATGCACATCTTTTCCATACTTCTGTGAACTTTTAATCACTCTAGAGAATATTGTACACATTCTGCACAAAACTGAGGAGCTCTTATTTGAAAAACTGATATATTGTTTATATATTTTCCGCAGTTTCTTGACTTTTGCAGTATTTTTTTTTGTATTTTCCCCTTTCTCTTTGTTTATTGTTATACACCAAAACATTTAGATGGATAGAAATTCAGGATGTGTAAACCTCCTCGACAATAAACCGGATTCTGAACTCAAATAAACAACGTGGACGAGTACTGAAGTCGACTTAAGGTCCCAGTCAGTCACAGCCATCACCCAGTGGTGGCTGTTGTTGTTTACACGGTGGTAGGTATAAGCAGTGCTAGAATGTAATGTACAATTTTGCAGTGCATGTACTTAACTTTTTCCCCCCATTTTCTGCTACTTTATACTTCTGTTCTACTCCAACACATCTCGAGGGAAACTACTGTGTTATTTTTTTACTCCACAACATTTTAAAGCTTAAAACTACTTTGCAGAATTAATTAACAATTCAAATATATATATATATATATATATATATATATATATATATATATATATATATATATATATATATATATATATAAATTGTGATATAGGTAGTATAAAGTAACCAAAAACTAGCTCCACCTTTATAAGCTGCCACATTAAAATGACAAACAGATCAATGATTATTATCCATTATGCATTAGTACCTCTATTTGATTTATTTACTATTGTACTTTCACGTAATTAAGTTTAATTCCAATATTGTTTTACATGCAACAAAGTATATTTTTCACACCGTAGCATTACTACTTCTGCTCAAATGAAAGTTGTGAACACTTCCGTGTTTACAAGACAGGAAATCAGTGTGGAGGAAACAAGTTTAAAATAATCCTGCAGCGCCGCCTAACGGTAGATCCAAATACCGCACTGGCTTACTGTCAAGTGCAACGTCTTTGGTGCCATCACACAAAGTATCGTATTTATGTTAAATGATGGACCACATTTATACATATGTATACATATTCACCAAACGCTACAATCACATCTAATAAAATTATACTTCTACCACGCAAGTAGACATGGCTTCCAAATGCGCAATTCCGTCGCAAGGAGCATCATCTCATTTATAATCGATGCATACCAAAAAAAGAAAAGAAAAAAAAGACGACGTTAGACACAATAAAATTACAATAAATGCAGGTGGGGACCCGGAAGGCCACACGCACGCGGACAGCAGCGGCCGAGCCTGCGTGAAGAGTGTTATCAATAAACGCGTTTGCATTGTTTGCTAACTGTCGTGTGTGTCTCCGCCCGTGTGCGTCTTCCTCCCGTTCGCATGGAGCTAATCGACGCCGGGAAGCTGCAACCAAACCCCGACCAAGTTACCGACGTTTTAAACAAAACGCACACACACCACCAGTTACAAAGTGTGCTCCGCGTTGAAACACACACAAAGACCGGTGCACAGATACGGCTCAAAAAGGCTGGTTGATATTTAACGATATCACACCAAAACACATCCACCCCACTTCTTAGGCGACATCGAAATAATCCATGGTGCATGCCGATGTACAGCTAATAACGCACCCGAAACCACCATGTACTCTCCCCCCTGTATTAAAACCACAAACAAAATATAAATGCAATAATTGCGCGTCTGTACCTCTGCAAACTTAAACTTCAGTAAGCTAGCTTAGCTGCCGTCTGCTCACAGTCAACAACAGACGGTCGGCGATAACAAAACGTCACATTTTCTCCCTCTTGACCAACATATTGTGGATATAAAACCCTCGACGGTGACCTTCGGTAGGTCTCTCCCTTCCCCGGTACGTTACCTGCCACCCAGCGGGGACCGCAGCGGGCTAACGGATGATGATGATGGTGGTGGTGGAAGCCATCGGGCCGGTTAGCTTCTTCAACGGGGGCCCGAATATAAAGCGAGCGAGCGAATTTAAAAGTTATTTAACGTGCCGTGAGATCCCCCCTCTCGTCGGCTGCGGGTTCGATCCCCGCTCGTCGCCAGACCGAGAGGTGTGACCCAAAAGGGTTCGGTTCCGGGCCTTTTATTGATCCCAATAGCTGGCGGTTTAAATAGCGTAAGGCGCTCACACGCGCTGGTAGCGTTTAAATGTCTCGAGTCGGAAGCAGAACAAATACACAATAAAGTGGTTGTGTGAAATTTTTAAAAAAATAAAACACGGATTAAAACTCCTTAAAGTAATCCGATTTTGGCACGAGATCCTAAACGAGAAAATATCACAGGAAACATTTTTTTTATTTTTTTTAACTAACATTAAAATTCAAGATGGCGGAGAGGGAGAGAGAGAGCGAGAGAGAAAGGCGCAGCACCACCGCCATCCCCGACAGAAAATAGACCCATCATTGTCGTCCGTCGGGACAGAAATGAGGAACAGTACTAGATTGTTTTAGTCTGAAACTGTACAAATATAAATAACAATAAGTGAACGTTCTTGTCGACTTATCGTAGCTTTCTTCTCCGTCTTTTTTCTTGATTGTGTTAGTTTGAGCCAGTACTTGTCGGATGTACACAAAAAGTAGTGCTGCATAAACAAACCTCTTTGCGCTTCCCTAAAGAATCCAACGCCAGTAGGGAGACACGAGTGAGGTTCTGCTTGCCTCGTTCCGTGCAGTACCTCACCAGAACAAGTGAACTTAGAACCAAACATATAAACCTCGGGACTTCTCCCTTATGCCGCACTATTATTGAGATGTTCCTTCGCTGAACTATTGGTGGTGCGTAAATTGGCTGCTCACCGGGTCTTTCTGCACAGAACCAGACGATGTTCCAGCCGGATGGACATTGTTAATTGTTCCACATCACTGACTTATTCATTGACATTCACTTAATGAGTTGAATTGTTTGCTTGCTTTTTATTTTTAAATTGAATATTTATAGAAATAAAAATAATTTAAAGAAACGGTTATACTTAAAATACACAAACTAAAAGGCAATAAATGTCCCGTTTCAGAATTATTTATCTTATTGGTAGTTAATCATAAAAACTTTTTTTTTTAAATGCAGCTAAATGTAATTACTGTATATACTGCTGCTAAATGACTTAATTTAATTATATTACATCATAATATAATAGTTGATTTAGATTGCTATTAATAATCAACATTTGCAAAGTTACTAAAGTTTTAAAATAAATGTATTGAAGTATCTGTTGCAAGTATATATATATATATATATATATATATATATATATATATATATATATATATATATATATATATAT
Organism: Clinocottus analis; assembly: GCF_023055335.1. NCBI lineage: Eukaryota > Metazoa > Chordata > Actinopteri > Perciformes > Cottidae > Clinocottus > Clinocottus analis. Next base: position 5,791,302 of record NW_027175820.1, read on the forward strand.
ATATATATATATATATACATATTACAGAGCAGATGAAATACAATCAAATTAACTGCAAAGTTATATATATATATATAATATATATAATATATATATATATATATATATATATATATATATATATATATATATATATATATATATATATACACACACACACACACACACACACACAGCTTTTTATTAGTTGTTGTGCTAATCCTGTCAGTTTAGATTTTTTAAGTATAAATAAATATGGCTCTTATAAATATATAAATAAAGTAACAGTTAATTTGATTGTATTTAATCTGCTCTATAATTTCATGCAAAATGAAAACATCCAGTACTTCCACTTTTTATTTTTTAACCAATCAGAATGAAAAAGAGAAGAAAAAAACTTTAAAGCATCAACAACAAAAATTAAAACGAACTCAAGCCTTAAAGTTTTTTTAAATCACATTTCATAATAAAGTAACAAGCGGTTTATTGAGTTATTGGTGTTTCTGGTTGTTGTTATTTTTACTATTTTGCCTTTCTGTCACTGTCAATCTGTCACTTGTGGATATATTTAAAAGTATTAAAAGATTAGTGCATTTGTGGAGGGCTGTTGAAGCCATTAACTTTGAACTTAAAACACTGACTGAAAAACAATCATATATTGTACAGTTTGACATTTTTGGGGGAAACTATAACTCCACATCTGCATCTATGCGTTTGACATTACATTTCATTTAGCTGACGCTTTTATCCAAAGTGACTTGCATTTTTGACATGTTCAGGTGAACACATGAAAACGATTGTTTCCAACCAACACAGATAACTGAGCTGAGGAAACTTCAGTCCTGAAACACCGCTCAGACAATAAAAAAAACAGCACAAAAAGGCTCCAGAAGCTTGAACTAGGTGGGTGTTTGAAATTTAGCCTTTCTTTGCATAGCTTTACTCTACAGAAGGCTTTGCAATGTGGGCGGCCTGCATGTGTGAAGAAGACAGTTACCATGGAAACCACCTAAATACCTCTGACCTTCTTCACACTGTTAGTGACGAAGGTGTGAGCCGAGCTGGAAGTCTGCCCAGTCGGGGTTTTTAATATTCATCTGTACACTGCAAATAATGTGTGATGAGGCCAGTGGGAGTATTACTTCAGCTAACGACATCTTTAATGACAAATGTATCAGTATATATATATATATATTTTTTAACTCGCATTCATTCCTAGC
>NW_027175820.1:5797500-5805000 GCF_023055335.1 Clinocottus analis
AGGCAGAGTAACTGATTACATTCGGGAAGGAGCGAGAACACAAAGAGTAGTTTGACGAAATATTTTGGTAGTGGCTTTTTGTTACACTGTGAAAAAGTAAGAAATATGAACACAAAAGTTCCGAAATGCTGACTAGAATATAGACCACTGACATTAACGTGCGTCTCAAGTGACCCGATAACACGTCTAGATGCAAAGCATAATTTATTCTGGAGGTGCGTAGTCTGCTAGAAATGAAAATAAAGTTTCTAAATCATACAGAAACGGGAGTAAAATCTCAATGGGCCTGTTTGAAGTTTTCAAAGTCAGCTTTGACTAAAGGGAGTGCTGTGGGTTTGAGGATGCGCCTCCCTGTTACATCATCGTGGACACTTGTGATCTAAGACTTAAATAGATGTAAACAGGGTTACACGGTCTATTTAGTAAAATGTAGATTTAAGTCAAGAATTAAGTTTAATGTTGATTCTGGCTTTTGGTGCAAAAACTAGTTTTGAATAAAGCCCCTCTGTTGGATTGTACTCTAACAGTTTTCTACTGTGTACTTTGACATTAGCCGTGCAAAAGCTAAATGGAACTGTACTGTCAGTTCATTCGTTTCCAGTCTGTTTAACCATTTATACTTTTCTAAAATTGTATATGACTTGCTGAAATTTGCAATAAATATTTTGTATGTTAAAGGTAAACTGGTTGCATTCATGACTCACCAGTTGTTACTGATCTTACCTATTTTACTCTAGTACACCTCAAGACCCATCCTTGGAGTTGTCGTCTGACTTGAAATTATCAAACAAATGTAACTTACTAAAACATATGCATTTTTTGCTCGTCCAAAAGTAAAAGTAACTCATTTAAGAACTATACTAGTACATCATGTAGCTAATAACAGCAATACGTGAAGGAAACTCCTGATGCAGTTAACCCTAGCTTAAATTAATAACATTTCTGTATTCAAATGAAGGCAACTATTTCATAACAATTAGATTTTAATTGACCCCTAAAACAGATGTTAACTGGTTAGCACAAATGTAAAAAGGTGCCATTAAAAGCATTGTGTCCTCAAATCTTTGGCAAAGAAGTTTCTAAAATTTTAACTAATTACAAAGAAATCCCCTTCAGTATATGTTCAAGACAGTTAACATTGATGTTCAAGATATTTTTTACAAGTCCTGATAACTGAAGTTAGTTCCCCCTCACAGGTAATAAGTATTTACTGAATTGATGCCCTTGATATCAAAATCAAACCACCTTTAAATTGCTTGTTTGGCTGGTCAGATAAAGTTGCACAAAAAACTCATTGTATTGCCATTCTTAAACATTTGTTGTGCAAACATAAAAAGTCAGAGTTCAGTTTTTGAACATTTTATTAGCATTGTTCCATTTACTCGGATGGGCACTCGACTTTTCCACTGTTGATGTCATCGATGACATCGTGGGGAGGACGTCCATCGATGGTGCAGCCGACTGACTGAGCGGTGCCCAGAATCTCTTTGATGGTTCCTGAGCGGGAAGACAATACAGATAATCAACAGCTCTTTGCTTTAAATACTTAAGCGCAAAGTAGTTTAATTAAACACCACTTGTTCAAAGCAGACCCTTACAACAAACTAAATCAAGGCTGACAATAGTTTAAACTGGGTATAAACACTGGTTTACACTTTGAAAATTATTAATTATTCCAGTCTTTACGGCACAGAGTTGTCCATTATTATTTTCGGGCAGACCTGTTTCCTAAAGCTGGGTTCACTCTGAGCCTCCACTGGATTATACTCAGTCACTCTGACAGACAGGCATAGTGGCGGGAGGCTGAACAGCTGAACTACTTTACGGTTCTTACCGGAGAGTTCTCTGGCGATGGAGCGAACCCTCATCACGCGAGCCACGTTCACAATCTCGTCGAAGGTGACACTTCCGCTGTGCTTGACTGAACACAAGGTGTTGAAGGGTTTAGAAATACAGATGATCCACTTCATTTGATAAACTACAGTTCCATAAAAGGCCAGTCAACTTACTGTTCTTGACCTTCTTCCTGTCGCGAGGCGGCTCCTTCAGAGCCTTTATGATCAGAGCGGACGCGGAGGGAACAACGTCCACCTAGAGAAGACAGAGTCAAAGGGAAACAATATTACACACACACACACACACACACACACACACACACACAAGAGGTAATGGAGGTTTTTGATCGTACCACTGCCTGTCTGTTCTGGATGGTCAGCCTCACTGTGATCCTCAGGCCCTTCCAGTCACCGGTGGCCTTGGCAATGTCGTCACCAACTTTCTTGGGAGACTGATGAGAAAAAAAACAAGCCGGTTAGCAGATGGAACCAATGCACAGAAAGGGATGCTAATATAACAGTGCATCGAAATTGATAAGAGTAGCTTAAATAATGTATTATTTTTATGTAGTATTTATTAAGGTTTTTTGCCACACATGATTAATCATTTTTACTGTACAGAGCTTGAACGCATCACGACAGAACACAGTAGTTAGCCTGTGTTTTTTGTGCTTAATATCAACTGTAATTTACACATTTGTTTCACATGGCATTTTGTTTTTAATAGACAGATACAGGACAACAAAAAGGTGCGCAGAGGTTCTTGTTCCAGTCTTTACGGCACAGAGTTGTCCATTATTATTTCCGGGCAGACCTGTTTCCTAAAAGCCGGGTTCACTCTGAGCCTCCACTGGATTACACTCAGTCACTCTGACAGACAGGCATAGTGGCGGGAGGCTGGTGGGTTTCTCTTAAAAAGATGTTGAATGGTGGCGTTTTATTTTCACTCACCAAACCCAGAGGTCCAATCTTGGGGGCCAGTGCTGAGGTGGCTCCAACTTCTCCTCCTGTGCATCTCATGTACACTACAAGACAAAAAGACTTGTGAGTACAAACTGATGAAAGGGCTCAATGTGATCTACACAAAAACTGATTAAGGACAGCTTCACATGGAGAACTGCAGATACTTTATTAGCATTTACTCTCCTGGAGTCTGCATGAACACACCTAGATTATAACATACTGCAATTTAAGATTCAGAAAGAACTCCCAACACAAAAGCAATTTGACGCAATTCATACTATGAATTGAATTGTTCCAAACTTTACGGCACAGAGTTGTCCATTGTTTTCGGGCAGACCCGTTTCCTAAAGATGAGTTCACTCTGAGCCTCCACTGGATTATACTCAGTCACTCTGACAGACAGGCATAGTGGCGGGAGGCTGAAGAGCAGAAAACGGCTTGACTGCTCATTAGGAATTACATTTTGTAATATTAGAGAATTCAGTGTAATATTAAACTGAAAATGATCTTTGGTTCAACGACTTTTTTTTATCTTCCGATATAAGAGAATGTTCAGTATTTGAGGCCTTCAGAGGTTAGTTATAAAAACGTTTACACTGAACAATAGATATCAGTAGAGCAGATAGAACATTCAAGCAAAGTCTGAGGTTACATGCCACAATAAGCCCACATGCACCCACTTTAATACTATAAATTGTGCAACTAAATACATTTTCCAGTGCTGAACGTGATCGTGTTTGTGGATTTAAAGATAATCCAAATTGACGAATTACAATTCAATTAATCGGCAAAAAATGGATTACGGATATTGCATCAAGTCAAATAGATGAATACCTAAACATCTTGATTTCTACCTGACGTCACATTCATGAGACTAGTTAAACTAGCCAACACAGCTAGCTAAAACTGCTAACACTAGGCCCACGTGGGATAGCGTCAACGTCCCAGACGTCACATTTCTCATCAAACCAAAGAAAAACCTAAGTCCACACGATGGAAAAAATAACATGTAAAACCTAAGTCGGACACATTTTCCCCTAGGGTCTTCGTCGCGTCTCGCGCTCCCCCGGGTTCTTTACCGTTTTCTCCGGGCCGTTCACAGGCCGGCAGACACGGAGGCAGCCGGCACAGAACGACTCCATCTTGGCTCTGAACGAGCGTCTGCTTTTACTACCCACTTGACACGGGAAAAGAACATACCAATCTTAATCTCGTTGGGGTCGAATTTGGGAGGCATGTTGCCGCTGTGTAGGTTGAGCTCAGTTCAGCTTGGTTGGTGAGGGTGTCGGATGAACCCGGGTTCGGGACGACCGAGTTACTGTTGCACCTTCACCGTTAAAGGGAGAAAGAAAAGGACCAAGAGGGAACAGCAGAGGGATTTTATAGCCCAGCCAAATCTCGCGAGATATTGGGATTCTGGTCACATGACGTTCGTCCAATAGGCTCGTTCAAGGTGCAGGCGGCGGCCGCAAGGATACGTTGCTCGGGTTTTACGGAGAGACGCAAGCACGCATGGCCCCCCTTGCATGGTCAAATCGGCCATTTTGCGTGCGTCACCCAAAATTTCTGTCTACCGTCAAAGCTACGCGATCCGTTCGCAGCCCGCAAGGCTGTGATTGGTCCGCTAACCACGTACTTTCTCAGTCTCGCATTACCGCTGTTTTTAAAAGCCATAGCAGAAACACAAACAATGGATCCCGTTGAAGAACGTTTGGCAGAAGAGGACCGCAAATATGAGCATTTATATAACCCGTCTGACGGAGTATAAGGACACGCAGATGGAGGTGAATTCCTGGAGGGAGATATCGGTGAACGTCGGCGTGCATGTCGACTCTAAACGGTCGTTGCGCCACCTACTGGTCTGGTGTAGGAAAAACGGACGGGAACTATAAACCAAAACGAGTCCGACTATCCGACTGCGTGGCCAGCTGCAGTTATAGTCGCAGAAGTATAATTCGCCCTTTAAATGTATATAGATTTGTGTCCGACTTGCTCCCGCCTCGCTCTGACGTCATGCACAAGTGATCAACGGTACTCTCGCGAGAGCAAGGCGACCGTCGGTTTCAGAGCCAGGCGCTGCAGAAGCTCTCCCCCGCCTTCCCAGTGCATGATGGGAAACGCCTGGTTGTCACCACATCAAAGAGCTGATTGGCTCTTAGATCTGACAGCAAACATCATGTGTTGTAGAAAATCCTTATTTTATGTGTAGTTGTAATACTTGACGCTCGATTGTTGATTATTCGTCTCAGGTTTAATCTAAAAACCTATGTTATGTGGTTTATAATACAAAATCGTATTTATAAAACACACATCAAAACCAGTAGTAATGTATTTCACAGACAGACATAAAAACAACAAAGAACGCATCTACACACACATTTCTTCATGTATATATATATATATATATATATATATATATATATATATATATATATATATATATATATATATATATATAATCACATATTACCTAATACAAACGTGATCTGTAAAATACAAGTATACTACAAATCGGAACTAACAGGAAGTATTTTATTTCGTAACTTCCTGTTAATACTGTGAAGGCAGCTGAAAACTGTCTGACTTGATCGCACTTTTCTGTCAACGCCTCCCGCAGCGGCCGCCTGCTCTCGTCTGGATTCCAGGCGAGACGCAGATCTAACGAACGAGCCTGTTGTTGTTACTCGTTTTAATGTGATATATTAATAAGCTTTATTATTATCAACAACACAATATATGTTTTTAGAACATACCATATACAATATAGTAACTGAGGCCGCAGCAGAAGTGCATCTGAGTTATAAATAATAAAACATACATCACGTTATGTATAACATATGCAATAACTCCCAATTTGTTTTTTAAACAAGCAAATTTCTCTGAAATCATCTTGACTTTCTTTCCCTTAAAACAACGTTGGATACTTTAACAATTGTTTTTTGACATGATTTCAGCCAGATACAGTAAACAGTGAGTTTGTTTAAGAGCGTTTACAATTCTCAAGTCTCTCTTTTGAAGAAGGAAATCTGTACTTGATTTATGTGTATTTTGACTTCCATACAGTAAGCTGTGGAGCTATTGGGGACCAGTAAATTGAAGGTAAATTATGAAGTTAATATAGAAAATATTTAATTTCACAAAATAGTGTATGATATGATATTGTGTTTGAAATGATTTACATGTGGTTTCCAGTTTATTATCTAATATCACTCCCAGCTCTCAGTTTCATGAGTTCCCTTTGTGTATTTGGTGAACAATTAAAAAAAAAAAAAAAAAAGTTTCAACCAATTCAATATAATCATGAAAATAAAGTGGTAAACAAGCAAAATAGTATAAATGATGTTACTTATTAATATAAGTAACATCATTTGTACTATTTTGAGGGATTTTCCTTGTTTTTTGAGGGTTTTGTCAGTTATTTTCTGAACCGGTTCATGAAGTCAGAAGGGACCAACAAGTGGGAGCTGAGTGGACGAAAAGGACTGAAGCTGGTTGAGTGTTCCTGGAATATGAAAGTATATGTCAGTATTAGAGTGGATATTACTCAGTGGTGCAATGAAAAAAAGTACATTTTTTAGGTACTTATTTGACTTAAGTATTTCCATGTTCTGCTTATATTTCTACTCCACAGCATTTATCCGATAGCTACAGTCACTTAAGTTTAGTACAAATAAATAGGACACAAAATATGAAGAGTTTATCAAATTGGATGTTTTGTTATATTAGTTGATTTAATCAATTCAACGATTAACTAAAACCTTTAAATGGCTTGGATTGTTCGTGTGAAAACATTTCAGGGTTCCAGCTTCTGAAATGTTAAGAGTTGCTGCTTGTTATTGTTAACAATTAGGATATTTTAGTAACAATGTTGAAATTTGGCTTGCTGGTTTATTCAGTGTCTCGCTGTGTAATTTACGTCACTATTCACATTTGTGAATGAATGTTTAAATAATGGAAGGGCTGCTGGGCATTAGTACGCCTAAAAAAACACATTAAAGTGACAATTATATTTGATAAATAATAATTCAGTTTAACTATTGAAGCCTTAGGGGGTCTCAAGTGTCAATCAAAGGGTTTTCGACCCTCCAAGGCCACACCATATTTTGCACACTGGTGCTATCACCTCTGTTATCAGCTATAACCGACTTCATACTCAAACATTACTTAACTCTAAACACAGCTAAGAATTGTTTGCTGCTATATTAATGCTCTTAAACCCGAACAGAGTACCTCTAAGTAACATTTTCAATGCAGACAAGAGTATTTGTACAGTGTGGTATTAGTACTTTTACTCCAGGGATGTGAATGATTCCTCACGACAGGTGTTTGCCATGTTTCAAGTCTGCTTTTAGCTAAGTCACCTACGTTGTGCAGTTGATTGCATATAAAACCAGTGTTTTCCTGTTGGATTCCTGCAGGACTTTTCTTTTTTCTTTTTTTTTTGACTCAGAGCTGCTCTACAGGAATAGCAACAGAACACAAGAGGGAGTAAGTGGGTGAGAAGCAGAGATCATCACTGTTGTGCTGTTTAATATGCATCATGAAAATCTGTCAGAAGATAGTCAGAAATTCGCAGCTCATATTATGAAAGGAAACCTTTATCTGTAGCTTCAGAAAAACCTCAGATGTGGAAATGCCACATCTGAACAATCCTTTTCAGGAATTATTATCAGCTTTTAAAGCTCTTTTTTTAATTTCAACA
>NW_027175820.1:5807500-5847500 GCF_023055335.1 Clinocottus analis
CGCGAGAGAAATGAGTAGTCTTCATACTCTCAATATCTCAATATACTCTCAATATCTCAATATATTATAAAACTTTATGTATAAATACATAAAGTTTTTAAAATTGTACTTTTAAATGACAGTGTATGTGATTAAGAGCTTAACGGAATATCAGCACAGCTATCTATCACTGTGCACATTATTAAAGTTCAACATCTTTCTGCACTCATGCATTATTTAAGTTACACATGTGTTATGTTTAACTTTCCCACTGCGACCATTGTAGCAGGTTTTCGATTTCTAAATCGCAGACATTGCAAATATTTACTGTATGAACAGTAAGAAGTGGACATAATCACCGTGACATCACCTGTTGGTTTGTGGACTTGAGTTCACCATCTTGGATTATGACCGTAACCAAATAGTTTTTTTGGCCAACCAATTAACAGGGGAGTCGCCCCTTGGTGGTTCGGAGAGAGAATGCAGTGTTACCAGATATAGCATAGACTTCTATACAACCAGGGGAGTCACTCCCTGATGGCTAGGTGAGAAAATGCATTTTTAACACATGAAGCATAGACTTCTATACAACCAGAGGAGTCGCTCCCTGGTGGTCAGGAGAGAGAATACAGCTTTAAGATACTTGGCTTCCGCCTGGTAAGGAAGTGTAGAAAGAGGAGTACATTAGTAACATTCAACAACGTAATGCTTCAGCCACACACTCTTGTCACAGCAAAACACATAACGCCAGATGAGTGAAGAACTTGATTCGGCTCATTTTCTGTTGCAATAAATGGTGGAATTAGCAAGATAGCTAACTAGCCAGCTAGCGCGCTAGATCATGCTTTGATGCTACACTGGTTACAGAAATAAAGCTGAACAGCGGGCTACGGGAAAAGAGTTCAGTGTTTTTTCAAGTAAACAGGTACCTCAAATTGTGAGTAACTGTACTTAGTTTGACTAAATAAAATCAAAACTACCTGCAGGAAGAGAAAAGTACTCGACTTAACTAAAGATTTTTTTCTTTTCTTTTTTGTGTGAACTTTAAACAACATTTAACGAGCAGGTGCAGTGGCGTTGTCTTTCAGGAGGATAGTTCAGTGTAAGACGCCGTCTTAAGGATCTGTCGGGCAGCTTGTCGATAGCTGTAAAAGGACACTTGGCCGATATAATCTGATTCCTTTCTGAAGATTTCCTCCTCGTCTATACGCTCCACAGACTTCCTGTTTGTCTTCTTTTCATTATTAGAAACTGGAGAAGGAGGGGAGCGGCTCAAACAATACCTGCATTCTGAGTGAAGCTCACATCAATGCGCCACGCTTAATGAAATAATTTGAAAGTTTCGAAGAGACCTGAATTGAGGCTGGGGGTAATTAATCAAGTGTTTTTTTGACAAGTTATCAGTTGCCCTGCTATGTGGGTCCCCTGGTGATTTGACACAAATTGAGAGAGAGAGCCGAGCAATTCCCCAGGAGTTGGGTTTAATTTATTATGTGGGACCACTGAACCATGTCAACCCCACAGCACCGTCAGGAAATTAAGTTGCAAAAAAGAGGCTTATGGTTCCCAAACAGAATGAAATGAAAGGCTGCAGCTACTGGCCGCTCGGAGGCTCTAAAGAAAAGAATGGTGTTTTAAATATGAATCACGAAAACAAGAACAATGTGTTTTCATTAAGTCGAAGAGATGCAGCGTTAAAAGGTCTCAACCTTTTAGCACTGTGGAAAGTGAGGTCAAAGGCCAAGTGAGGTCAAGGTTACAAGGCTGCAGTTGCCAGCTCAAATTGCCTTCTCTGTATTACTACTAATAATTAAATAGTCATGTTTACAAGACCAATACTCTAATAATCATGTTTACCTGACTAATACTACACTAATACTCATGTTTACATGACTAATACTACACAAATAATCTTCTTGTTGTGGCTAATACTACACTAACAATCATCTTTATGTCAATATCAATGCACATTACTAACTCTACTCCTTTCCGGGAGCCTCTGTGCTTCCTCACCTCACGTTTCCATGGACCGTGGCTGTCGGGAGCTGGATCTGGCCCCGCCCACCTCCTGCCATGGATCCTGGCTGTCTCTGAAGCAGGTCTTACCTCGGTCGCCATGGCCCTGCTGATGTCCCTCCTCTCTACCTCTTCCGCTGACATGGACTGTTGCTATCTGGATCGTGGTCCATGCGTATACTACTCATCATATGAATAGTTCCTGTCATATTCATGTAATGTGCTGTAACTCTGTTACGTTGCTCATTCTGGTCACATGACATCTATTGCGTCTGTCCATCCTGGGAGAGGAATCCTCCTCTGTTGCTCTCCCACTGGTTTCTTCCCTTTTTTTCCCTGTGAAAGGGTTTTTACAACTATCTTTATTTGGGGAGTTTTTACCTGATCGGATGTGAGGTCCTGGGACAAGGATGTGATGTGTAAAGATTGTAAAGCCGAACCGCTACTAATAGGACCTTGATGGGGGTTTTTATTTATGAATTTCTGAAAGTCAAGAATGAACTTTGAAGCTTCGCATTCAGTTCACCATGCAAACTTTGTGTTACATAGAAAAGAGTTCCCAGCTTGCTCCCTGGTTTCCCTCCGCCCCCCTCCTGCTCGTGGATTATCGTGTAATCCCTGATATTCATCAACTCGGGAGGTCAGAGGTCGTTTTATTACAACATTGCTCTCGTTTTGGTGTAGATTAACTGGGTTGTACTGGTTTGTGGGGTTAAAGATACATTAGCACAGATACATTTACAAAATGAAGGACTCGTTGATAATCTTCCTCTTTTAACGTCAAACACACAAATCAACGCATCAACGCTCAAATGCACTGCAGTCAGTGAACGCATCACTGCTCAAATGCACCATAGTCAGTGCACCACTCTAATAAAGCTCAGTAAGTAAACACATCATCACAAAAATAAATGTTAAGTGAATGCTAAGATGCATGTCAGTCAGTGAACGCATCACCATTCCAATGCACTTTGGAACATACGCCAAGTAAACGCATCACCGCGTAGGCTTGTCAATAAGTAAATGTATCACCGTTCAAATGCACTGAAGTATGTTTGTCAGTTATTGAATCCCTCACAGTTCAAATGGAGTTCAGAACAGCAATAACACTTGCCTCCTGCTTTCACTACTTTGAAAGCTGGTTGAAGAAAATCTTCGTTTAAAAGCTTTAAAGAGCCTTTGTGAGGCCGATACACAAAGTGTTCTTGTATTGAATCAACATGTAAATTATCTAAAGAGTGAAAAAAACCGACTGCTTTCTAAATCCCCTGAATCTGAAGATGTAATTCTTGAGGCACACTCGTTGAGGGCAATCAGTTACCACAGCAACGCCACCATGAATAGTCAAACAATACACACGACAGCCAAAAAACTAAAAAAAAAACTAAAAACTAAAAAAACACGTAGCAAACCAAGTCCACAGAGAAATCCCACCTAACATTTATTTAGCAGGTCAAAGTCAGCAGAGCGAGAATGTCACCGTTTATTAGACCTGCAGCAAAGAAGCACCTGCTTCTTGTAAAGCAGCAATGCAAATCATGCATGACATAATACTGTGTGTTTGTGCGTGTGTGTGTGTGTGTGTGTGTGTGTGTGCGTGTGTGTGTGTGTTTGTGTGCGTGTGTGCGGCTCTGTGTTTCATCTCCTGTCCTTTTTTATTAATCCTCTCTGCGTTTGGACGTCTGCCTGCACAAACTTAGTCAATCAGGCTTTAGCGGCATTTAAACAAAGGCTTTACAGTAGAGTCCAGTTTGTATGAGAAGTCCTGATGAAGTACGGACACGCAGCCCTGTACTGTAAAAAATTGTCTATTTATTGCATTATAAAGCGTTTGTATGGTAGGTGTTAAATAAATCTAATCAAATTAAAAATGAAAAAGTAACTCAGGGCGTAACATTCACTAAACGGGGACTCGAGTCAGACTTTTAATAATCGTAGACTAGACTTGACAAAATAAGAAATAAAAAACTTCTCGACTTGTGATTTAACTTAATAAGAGTACTTCTTTCACCACATTCTGAGTGACTTTTACTTATTCACACACAGTGGTACTGCTACCTATAAGATCATATGTACTTCCACCATATTTTAAGGGACTTGCACTTCTTCTGGAGTATTACTACGCAGTGGTACCTTAGGCTCAGTAAAAGAGTACCTCTTGCACCACATTCTGCAATACTTTTACTTATTTCACACAGTGGTACTTGTACTTGAACTAAATAAAAGACCACAGTACTTCTTCTCGATAGCCATGCATGCCAGTAGGGACATTCAAGCCACCCGTTTTAGGGCTGAAAATGTCCGCTTGACAGTGGCAAGTGGCAGTCGATATTAGGATGGTCACTGCCAAACACGCCCGTAACTCTCCATGAGAAAGTCGTCTGTAAATCCGCCACCAAATCCATTTCTCCTTCTCGTTCAGCCATTGAGCCTGAACTGTTCTTACTCCTCTAGAGTTCTGCTAGCAACTAGCTAGCTTCCTGTTGACACAAGTTACGCTGGCCCACCAACCATTTACAGCGCGTGTTAGTGCTGACGCCACCTTGCAGGCGCTGGCACGTCAAAGAATGTCAAACTAAAGATCTGCAAATGCCAGCTTGAAGGCGCTGCTTCCATAGAGAGAGGTGAAATCTGATTGGATAGGAACTCTCCTTAAAACAAGTTGCACTTGAAGCAGAGCAACAGAGGAAGACAGGAGCTGTGCAATGAGAAAATAAGCTAATAGGACAAATAATTATAATGCATGTAGTGTATTTGTGACAAATAATTAAATGATAAAATAGCTATAACTTTGAGATTCTGCAGAGAAGGCTGGCCCAGACAGGCTACTACCGTTGTACTTGGACTAAATAAAGGACTGGAGTACTACTTCCACTATTCTGAGTGACTTGTATTACTGGAGTATTATTTCACTGTGGTACTTCTACCATTACATCGGCTTAGTAAGGGAGTACTTTTTCCAGCACATTATGTGTTACTTTAACTCATTTACAAACTGCAAGTGGGACTGCCATAAAATATCTTATCACTACTTTCTAGCCAAGTTGTGAGTGGATTTGCCTGAACGTCGTTTTTTATAGTGTAGAAAAAGAGAGCTGGAGATGAGAGGGAGGTGGAGGGTGAAAAGAGGAGGAGGAGGAAGAGGAGGAGGAGGTGGAGGAGGAGGAGGATGGTCCTGCTGTCAGCCACAGATGAGAATACAGCGGCAGGTTTCAGGAGGGCACTGTCGATTAGATAATCACATTTATTCTCTCCGTCGGGAGCGGCGGGGACCAGTGGAAGAGAGGACGAGTTGAAGACGAAAATAAATAAATAATTGTATTGTAATTTAATCCAAACTCCAGAGCTGCCGGGGAGACGACGTGTGCAGACCGGCGACGCTGCACGGACACACGGCGAGCCCGCAAACTTCAGAGTGGATTCATAAACTGTGGGACGACTCCCCGACGTCCGTCAGGCTGGTTCCTGAGCTCCAGCGTCATCATCATCATAATAATATGAACAATTATGGCTTAATTAGTGAGGAGCATCATCATTAGAGCAACAGATGAGAAAATGCACGTGGCAAATAACAGAGGCATTAAAGAGCTGAGGCAGCACACCTGCGCCCTGTGAGGTGAGTGAATAAACATTTTCAGTAAATCACTGGGAAGAACGCAGCGGCCATTACTTTATAACGGGGACTTGTCTTTATCTGATTTATTTTAATAACACAAACCTCAGTGTGAAGACTTCATTCTCTTCAGCTGATAGTTTTGACATTGACTCCATTGAGGCATGCTGCGTTTTTCTTTTTCGAACATTTAATGCTGTTATTGTAATAATGTTGAGGTTTGAACACAACCAACAGGTGTCACTTTGGGCTCTGGCCTTTCTCTCCATTGATTTCTGTAGAACATAATCTATGATGAAAATAATGATCAGTGTTCAAAATGAGCGGCAACTACAGGAGTACAATCCTGCTTTTATATCAAAGCATGAGTAATAATAATTTAATGATAATAATTTAATCATTTGTCACATACATAAATACATTGAGGTGGGTAAAAAGTACATGTACCTCTGAAAGGTATTGGAGTTGAAGTAAAATACATCACAATTAATGTGGAGTGCAGTACTTGACTTGAGTAAGTGTACTTGGTTCTTTTCCATCACTGACCTTCAGCATCTTACAGGAAGCTTTCGAGGATCCACCTGCTGGAGAAATTATGTAAGAACAATGTTTTCTGAGAATGCCAAAGTTATATATTTTTACATTTTAATTAAATAAATATGTGATAATCCGTATAAATCATTTGGTGTTATAGTAATAAAGCAGAAAACCACATGGTGGCATTGCAGTGAAATGAAAAACCTGCAGATCAATTTTAAAGTTTTTTTCCCCCTAAAAACCAAACAAAGCAGAATGTGTATTAAAAGGATTTACTTTTTGATGCACATAACATTTGAAAATCACAACATTCATTTCTGGGCTCAAATTCATTGGCCTCCATGCAGAAGAGCTGGAAACCTTGAAGAGTGTTTCGTGTTGATAATCTGTCACTCATTCTCAATGTTTGTATCAGGTTTGATGTCAATTCCTCACGAAATGCTGACATTTTTACTTGACTTAACTTTGAATTAATTAAAATAAATACCAAAACAAAGTGCCAATGAAAACTATTGACAGTAAAGTCTATCACAGGTCAGTGAGAAAAAGGTTGTTTGTATAAATGCAACTGCCCTTCAAGCTCCCAGGGTTAGGGTTAGGGTGTGTGTTTGCATGTTGGCAGATTCTATTTCCATTAAACACCTCGTTCTGGATGCCAGGTTAAAACAGAAGTTGTTACTACTGGAGCTTTTTTTCAGTTTTGCCTGCTGGTAGTCCTCAGACATCGTAACCTCTCCGGCTCGTTCACACCCACAATGTCACATACGCTCTGGTGAGAGTTTTTAAGGTCACTCAAGAGAGTCGACGAGGTCACTAGAATCAAGGCGTGAATTGTTGTGAAGTCCACTCAGAAGGGTGACAAGACTCAAAGTGGGGGGATTCCTTTCTTCTTTTTTTCAGTGAATTGTGATTTTATTTTTGAACAATTACAAAAGCACATTTGATGTAATCGGCTGGAATCTTAGCTCTTGATTAGTCAATGATGCAATGAAGATTAAGAACTGGAAACAATGTGGCAAACATAGATTGTATAACATATAAAAGCGAGTCAGAGCTGCTGCCAATCTGCCTCACTGGCCAGCAGCAAGTACTGCAACATAAATATACCTTGTGCAGCCCAAAAAGATCCTTATATACCCATTATAAAAAGGCTTCCATCGAACATTTCATAAAACCGCGAAAAAGAGTCAAGTATTACTCTTAAATTGGGAATTTTAAATCACAAATGTGTGCAGTTTATTTTTTTTTGACAATACATGATACTTTGTTCTAAATTAGCTTGAATTTCTTTTTGGATCAAACCTAAATTGAAGAATCAGTATCAATGGCTAGAAAGAAATTAGGTGTCATCTGCATTGTGATGAAAGTCAATGACTGTTGATCCATACTGGTACCAAACAGAAAAGTATATGGGAGCTAGAGCAGAGCCTTGTGGTACTCCATTTGAAATGTCGGTTTGCAATGCGGTATTAAAGTGAGACAATTTAAAAGGTAGAAAATAGCTTCACCAGGACTAGATGTACAAAAGATTGAGCATTTATTTTGTCATTACAGCTTCTCTGAGGATCCTCCTAACTTCTTGTTAGCTGGACATACAAATACCTATTCTGTCCAGTTCCACATACTGAAGCCAGTATGCCCATCATCAGCAATGCCAACCACGACTTTAGCACCTACTCAATCAGCAGCGACGACAGCAGCCTCGACCGTTTTTTTACCGAGATCCCGGAGACTGAGACCATCAAGGGCGTTTACTTCCAGCGCGCCCAGCTGGTTCGCGACCCCAAGGCCTCGTACGTTGTCGATCACACCCTGCAGGTTCTCATCAATGTTGGGGGCAACCGTTACACGTTCCCCTGGAGCACCTTGGAGCAGTTCCCCCAGAGTCGCCTGGGGCGTCTACGTTTCTGCACCACCCCCGAGGAGATCGCGCGACTCTGCGACGACTACGACGAGACGTGCCGGGAGTACTTTTTTGACAGAAACCCGACCGCCTTCAGGGTCATCCTGAACTTCTTGGCTGCGGGGAAACTGCGTTTGCTTCGGGAACTGTGCGCTGTGTCGCTGCACGACGAGCTCGACTACTGGGGCGTGGATCCGAGCCACATGGAGCGCTGTTGCCGCCGCCGCATGAACACACGGGTGGAGGAGGTGGTGGAGCGAGAGCGCAAGGAACAGGAGTGGAGGCAGAAGAGGGTGACGCTGAAGAAAACCACCACAGAGACCAAAAAGGGCTATCACAAACTGACCTGGATGCTC
Source organism: Clinocottus analis (assembly GCF_023055335.1). NCBI lineage: Eukaryota > Metazoa > Chordata > Actinopteri > Perciformes > Cottidae > Clinocottus > Clinocottus analis. The sequence continues at coordinate 5,815,905 of NW_027175820.1, forward strand.
CGAGAGGTGGTGGAAAACCCTCAGTCGGGGTTGGCCGCGAAGATGTTCGCCTGTCTCTCGGTGGTCATGGTGCTGGTCACTGTCATCAGCTTGTGCATCAGCACCATGCCGGACCTCAGAGATGAAGAGACCAGGGTGCGTATGAAGCCGATGGAAAGCTGACAGCAACACAACTTTCTGTTGAACCTGTTGTTCACACATTAATCATTTTATCTATTTTATAACGTGGTGTATGGACACACAAAACAAGTAAATGGATCTCATAATATTGAGCTAATTATATTGCCACAAAATGCTGCACTAATCAACATACACACACACACACACACACACACACACACACACACACACACACATATATATATATATATATATATATATATATATATATATATATATATATATATATATATATATATACAAATATATATTCTGCCAAAAAGCACAGATGAGTACCAAACGACAGACACCGTTAGCAATAAGCGGGTGATGACAGTTGAACATTTTGCAGCTAAAAGGTTACTGGAAATTAAAAGTGACAAATGAATGCTCTGTGATTCCTTTAATCGTTGTAATTATTCTACATTTTTAAAAGTCTATTGGTTAGTAAAAATAGATAAATATGTCACTACAGTAAGAAGACAGTTAATATAAGCAAAACGCCAAATCTGGGTTATTCTTAAAGCTTAAATGTATAAGAATGTACCTAAAAAAACACAATCTACGGATCTATCAAAAATAATTCCTCTCAATCAACACAAGCAGTCATCCAAGAGGAAGCTACACAAATGGTGGACTAAGCACACACACAGAAAAATGCAAATAGTGCGAGGCAAAAGGCCAAGTTGACAAAGTTAATGCCAAAACGAGGGTGAATCCGTGGTTGGCGTTTACTTTCCCCGCAGTGAGCGAGCTGCAGTGACACTGAGCTGTGGATAGAAACCCTCCGGTGCACTTCTGGTGACGCAAGGCAACTTAAAATAGGTTTACAAACAGTAAGCTGCAGTTCTGGTATAGCATGAAAGTGCTTTTGGCCAATGTACCTGTTAAATTATAGATTTCTGGTAATGTCCGAGTCAACAGAAGCAGACAGGCTGTAGAATGTATTGTTTAAATAACTGTTATAATATAAAAGAGTTTGGGGATTAAGTTTCTAAGCTGGAGACGGTGGATTGATTTCTCCCTCATGTCAATCGCTCCAATCAAGACACGAGAAAATCAAAGCATGAAACGTGTGTTCAGTTCAGAAGCTGAAAAGCACAACATTGTTTTTCTATGTCTCGAGATCGATGTGCAGTTGAATGAATGTTGTATGGTTCTACCAGCTTTTCTTCATGTTTCTTTATTCATGTTGGTAAGAACAAAGTTCAGATAAATTCACCATCATTTCCTGAATATTGCTTCCTATAAACAAATAATTCATTAATTTCTAGGAGTTGTGTTTCCTTTGGTAACACAAGATTTGAAGTATTGATTGAAACACTCAATGGAAAATGCCTCTTAGGCTGTTCTTGTCAGACAGGAGATTATGAACAGAAAAGTGTTGCAGAAGCTCTTATTTCAGCTTTAGTAATTGTTACAAACATCTTTCATCTCATGTTGTCATTCAGTCGGCTTCCAAAGTCAAGTGGAAATAGATTATTTTTTCTACTTAATCGACCACATTACAGCGTGAACTTACTTATTTTTCTAAATATTCTATGCCAAATAAAAGTTGCACAAGCTTGGGTAAAAAACTCAAATCACTGTAAGTGCTGTGTAGGTATAAATAAGCTTTTTGACGCATGAGGTTTAAATGAAAGTGGGCACAATCAACAATACAATACTATGTGGAGGGCAATTTGTTTTCAGAGTCAAGGTTGCTTTTTCCATTTTTCTCATTTAAATTCAAAGAAAATTTAAAGCTGCAGGGTGTTTATTGTCCAAGGTTAATTTATTTAGCTGTGAAAATATCTGCTGCAACCGAAATCTGTTGTTCTCAAGGACGAAGTTATACGGCAGAATACATTGAAATGGAAAACAACAATTTATCTTTAAAGTGAAATGATGGAACACATTTAAATGGTGAAAGAAACGATGCAGCAAAAATATACAGTATTTTCTTTCTCATTTAAACTGATTGTAGAAAAGTTGCCAATTCAGTTTGATTCTGTATGAAGAGACAAAATGTGCGAGAAAGACTTAAAGGGACAGTTCACCCCAAAATCAAAACCACATATCTTTCCTCTTACTTAAATTCTACTTATCAGCTTAAATCATTTATTATCCTTTTAAACTTGTTTTCCCTCTTGTATTCATTTTTCTAAATATGTGTATGCATGAATATATACTGCATGTGTATACATGTATATGCTGTATGTGCATATATATGTGCATATTTAATTGTTGCATCAGATATTCTGGTCCTAAATTGCCCACAATGCAATCTACCCTAATGCCATACTAACAGATAATTATGCAGGCTTTTTACTTTCAATTTGAGGCCTCTGGAACAAGGACCAAGTCCTCCAGATCCACAGAAGACGTTAAACAACGGCTTTCACAGGCTGAGTAGAGTTAACTACGACCAGTAACCTGATCCTATGTGTGTGTGTGCGTGTGTGTGTGTGTGTGTGTGTGTGTAAAAATGGCGGCGTGACCCTTTGAAGTGTCTTGTCACAGTGCGTCTCTGTGTGTCTGCAGGGCGAGTGCTCCCAGAAGTGTCAGAGCATGTTTGTGGTGGAGTCCATCTGTGTGGCGTGGTTCACTTTGGAGTTTTTGCTGCGATTCGTCAACGCTCAGAGCAAGTTGGCCTTCGCTCGCGGCCCCCTCAACATCATCGACGCCATTGCCATCCTGCCGTACTACGTGTCCCTGGTGGTGGACGTCAGAGACGAGTCGCGGGAGGACGTCATCATCATGGGCGCCGGCAGAGGCTACCTGGACAAACTGAGCCTGATCCTGCGCCTGCTGCGGGCCCTAAGGATCCTGTATGTGATGCGGCTCGCCCGCCACTCTCTGGGCTTGCAGACGTTGGGGATGACCATGCAGCGCAGCATGCGGGAGTTCGGCCTGCTGCTGCTGTTCGTCTGCGTGGCCGTGACCCTTTTCTCGCCTCTGGTTCACCTGGCGGAGAGCGAGCTGGCGCCATTCGCCGCCACGCACCCACAGCACAGCTTCAGCAGCATCCCAGCCTCCTACTGGTGGGCCATCATTTCTATGACCACGGTGGGGTACGGTGACATGGTGCCGCGCAGCATCCCCGGACAGATTGTGGCGCTGACCAGCATCCTGAGTGGCATCCTCATTATGGCGTTTCCCGCCACGTCCATTTTTCACACTTTTTCCCGCTCCTACCAGGAGCTGAAGCAGGAGTACGAGCAGCTGTGGAAGGAGGAGAGAGGCGAGGAAATGGCCGCTGAGTCGGAGGAGAGTTGGTCCAAAGTCAACTGGTCACCAAATAAGTTCACACCTGTATCCAAGGAAGACAACGATGGCCTGATTCCAGAAAAGAGCCCTCAAGCCACAGTTCCATCGACAGCTTTCTAATGAATCACAAAGAGAGCAGTGAGACGCTTTCATTCAGTAATTTCGGATTAGAAATGGTGACCACATACTCTCTCCTATATAAGCACATTTAGACCGTTAAGGACTGTTAAAGTAAGTTAATGTAGTCAAGTGTGTTACACTTCAAAGTTATTTTCTGTTCACTTCCTGTATTCATGCTTTTATACGTTTAGCTTCCAAATTATATGATACTTATCAGGTAACATTACGCTTTCTTTTTTGAAATATCAGTAAATAAATGACATACAAACCTTTACTAAAAGTAAAGACAGTCAAAATTCTTCTTTTTGTGTAGGAAAATATATATTCTGCAATCTTACCAAAACTATGTGCACATTTTTACAAAAAGGTATACACTATATATATAAATATGATTTAATATTTACCAATGTTGGCAGGAGACCGTCTTACTGTATTGATATAGCTGTTGCCCGACATGTTTCTAAGTTTAATGCTTTTCATGTTTTTGTTCCATTCAGAGATGGCGCTTCTTAGCATAGCTTGTTAGCATCCTTACAAACGTTGGCATTGATTTCCACTAGATGCTAGTTTTTGTTCATGTTATTTTATGAGGAAAACAAGGGAGCCATCTCTCTTACATGGTTCTAGTCGTGATGAAGATATATATATATATATATATATATATATATATATATATATATATATATATATATATGCAATTTTTTTGGTGGACCGATTGTTGAGTACTGCAAAATTGTTTTTATTTGTATTCACAAAAAGTCCAAAGGAGAAGATTTGCATTCTATTGACAACTGAGATTATTAAAAATTATTATCATTTTAAATTTAAATGAAAAAAGGATTTATTAAAAAAGCACACTTTGATGTTGTTTGCAGTTTAAATGAGGAATTTCTAAAACCATGGCGTAGATAAATAAAAAAAAAAGATAAGGCAACAATACAAAGAAACAAAGTTAAGCACAAACAAAACAAGTCACTTTATCCATTAATTCACTGTTTGCTTTGCATTTTGATTACACGTATAATGAATGTGTTGCTTTCACGACACCTACTCTCACATTACGGATGTTGGGAGTGTCCTTAAATGCACCATCAAGTGACAATGATTCCTGCACAAGTAGTCGTGACAAAATCTTTATTTCACAGCATTATGTATCCCGTATCTGTCGGTTAATTTTCCATCAGATATCAGTTTGCTGTCTGGAAGGCAAGAAAGTAATTTAAACACTTTCGGTATGAGCAGCCGTGTTTACGACGTGTATTTAATAGACGTTTAATGTGTAGATTAATGTCATAATCTTGTCGCTCTTCTTGTCTCACTGTTTGTCCGACCAGGCACTTTGTAAATTGACAATAAACTCTATTGCTTTTATTTTTAAGTGTCTTAGTGTGTGAATGGTTTGGTTCGTTTAGAAAGTTATGAACTTAGTTCTCGACAAAGAAACCTTTGACAACTCTTAAAGTTACAACAAGCGATTTTCCTCTTGTGTTGCTTCTGGCTCCCCCTGTGGATTTAAGGGGTAGTGTCTCTAGGAGAAGAGACCTGCTGCTGCCGGGAGCTGAGCTCTCCTCCTTCCTCTGGAACTCCAGACTGCAGTGACCCACACTAACTTTAAGGAGCCTCAAAAATGTTTTTTAAAACTGTATCCACTAAGTAAAAGCACAATTCTACTGTTTACTGAGTTGAGTTGTTGCAGTGGATCAATTATAGGTATAAACTCTGTTTCATGCCCAAACTGCATCAATCCTATCACATGGAACTAATTAGGGTCCGAGCGACCGACACAGTCGGTCCAGCAAGGACCCTATTGTAATTTAATTTAAAATTTTAATTATATTTCAAATTATATTTACATTAAGTGTTACTCATTGTGTTTATCCTTCGAGTCCACCTTATTTTTCTGACCCTGTTTTGGGGTTCTTCTTCTTCTTCTTCTTCTTCTTCTTCTTCTTCTTCTTCTTCTTCTTCTTCTTCTTCTTCTTCTTCACTGGCACAGTGCTGGGTTTCTTTGCACATTAGCGCTACTTATAGTTCAGCGTAACGGAGTGAAACCATTTGCAGGAGTGTGTTTTTTTTCTGTATGTATTACAGTAAAAGGTACAATATATATCTCTAGATGTACTAACATGGAATAGAAATTAAAAAAGCCAAGTTATCTATATGTTGTACTTAAATACAATACTTCAGTAAATGTACTCTTTTTGGCATTCTGACAGCTTTTTGGAAATCATACTTTTCCTAATATTCGGACATTTGACAATCAAAGACAGCATTTAGCATTTTTCTTCTTCTTTCTGTCAAGAATGCTCATTTAAATGAATGCTGAACTGAGCATTCATCAGATTGAGTGCACGGTTTGTCCTCCGATGCAGCTGAAACCGAGCAAACTCTCCTCGCGCCGACATCTGTTGTTGGTGTTAGAGACAGATGGAGTGTTTTTGAAGAGCCTCTTTCTGTCGCCGCACAACTTCTTCAAACACTGTTGCTGGCATGATGACTTTCACTCAAAGCACAAACAATGGAGACATTATGAACTCACCAACAGTCACTTGTTATCGTCCACCACCTCCCCCCTATCAACAACCATCAAATCCTTAATTTTAAACATCTGGAAGATAATTAATGGGACATCTTATTAGCCATTGAATGTCAAAAGTTACCCAACATCAATGGTGGAAAGTACAATTACTAAAGAGTTGTACTTTACTTCTCAGAGGGAAATATATTGTTCTTATTCTCCAATGCAACAAATATATTACGTTTTATTTTGAATATTACCCATAGTAATACATACTTATTCTTGCGATATGTTTTAATTTGTCCAATACTTTTATGACAAAATATTTGCAAAACGACATTTATCATCATCCTCTGTTGTACTTACGAGAGGAACAAACAGGAAACAGTTTTCCCCGTGGTCATTCGACTGACACAAAAGAGAATGACAATTGTATGACTGGTACATGTTGGGGAGAGGGGTGTGAGGTGGAGTGGGGGGTCTCATGAATATTCATGGTTATTTAAATTTCAAAATGAGCAAACCCTTGAATTTGGTACATTTTGGGTGGGCGGGGCTTAAACCGGAAGTTGTTGTTGTTTTTTCTTTCACTGGGAGTTTCAGTGGTACATTATGTGGGTGATAGGAAGGGGGGTATGGGATTTAGCAGGAAGTGTGGGTGTGCCTGATAGGTGTGAGGAGTAGGATGACCCCTCGTAAAAGGGCAGATATACCCATGTGCCAGCCTGGAGACTTTCTTTCTTTTTTTCCTGAGGAGCTGATCTGTGATCTCTGACCAGTGAATTTGGGGAGCATTTTCTCGGCCTCTGTGACAATTGTCTTTTTCTTCAGTCATTTTACCTGTGATCATGGCTTTACCTGGTTAGTAAGTATATTATTACATTATAATTATTTATATTATCAATTATGAACTGTTTCAAAATAATACCATTGATGGATGCATGTGTACTATTTATGTTTATATCCATTTGTTAGAAAGGGCCTATATATACTATAGGGTAGACTGAATGTATGGTTATTTTAAAATCAGTTATGTTTCTAGTGATCATGTTAAATACTTTAATATATAGTGGTTTTAAATGTACATACATCGTTTTAACTATAGTATTGAATCTATATTCTTAGGAGTCAAAGCCCTCTGCCCAAGTGAATGTGGTTCGGCCCTTTCTGTTAGCTACAGGCCTACAGGCTGTGATAGAGAGAGCAGCGAGCAGTAGCTAGAAAGCCTAGGATATACTGGTTTTTTTTTTTACTTTTATGATGTTATAGTCACATTAAGAGTTAAGTGTGTGTTTAGAAAATGCGTAAGGCGCCAATGTGGCGGCGGCGTTCTTTGTTCTCGGGCGCGGGCTCGACAGCGAACATATGCTTTGCTCGAAGAACAAAGAACAGATCCGCCATTTTGGCGAATCACGTAATGGGATACATTTCGTATTGTGTAAACTACAACGTCCTATGCTATGAGCCAGCATGTATGCTTATTGTAACTGAAACATTGTATATTTAAACACGGTTTTTTGTTTTTTAAAAGGGTATTGAGTGTATTGAATCAGAATCGTGAAGTACTGGTCAAAAAACGCCGCTCTTGCAGCAGCGGCAGCAGCCAGCGGAGTAGGCAAATCACGGGTGAAAGGAGGAGGACGGTATGTAGCCCGTCAAGAGCGCGTTTATTACACTGTGAATTATCTCCTTTTCTGGTATCTATTTAACTGAGCCGATCTCTCTCGCTCTTTGCGCTCTCTATTTGTGCATAAGAGGGACGAAGAAGCTACCGCGCAAACAAGCGAGTGTTGGGCGCACTGGAGTGAACGAGCACCTCCAGTCACGTCACCGGCAGGCAGCGACTACGCCGCCTAAACTGTGTGTTCAACAAGGGTAACGCAGCAACCGGTCATTTTAAAAGCTGCCGCAGAAGCGTCTGAAAACGGGGATGCACAGACCTGTGTTTACGATAAAAGTGAAACACTAGCTGCTGTTGCGGGGATACCTGGTGAATTAGGTAATAATCATGACTGTTAATTAACTATTATTGTTATATTTTATGTGTATAGTGACCTAGGGTATCTAATTTTGTAGAGCCTGGCGGTTATACAGGTGTACTGCATGGTATTGTCATAGAAGAAGCACACGCAGAAGAAGAAGAGGAGGTAACAAATTAATATAATCATAATTAATTAATTATTGTTATATGTATAGTGACGCATTTTATGTTGTAGAGCCAAGCGGTTGGACGACGGTGCTAACTACACAAGGATCTGACGACGACGACGAGATCTATCCATCGCAGAATCTCTCAGCAGTCCGCACCTCAGCTCTAAACGGTATGTCACTACTCGTGATAAAGAGTTTATTATGATAGATAAATGTATCATTTATTTATTTTTTATTTATATATATATTATTTTATTTTTTATATTATTATTATTAACAATATGTCTTATTGTAGGGTTTAATCATTTGAAGAGGAGCAGAACAGAGGAGCATCTAGGAGGAGGAAGAGGAGAAGGAGGAGGACCCTCTGCTAAACGAGGATATAAACGGTGTGTAGCAAAGTATATAGTTATCTTGTGAATGCATTGGATGTATTATTATTATTATTTGTGTGCTCATGTGTTTATTTTGTGTCATAGATGGTCGAGAGTTGTATCTGCGGCCCCAACAATTGAAGGAGGAGAAACAGCAGAAGAAGCAGAATCAGGAGAAGAATTGTCTGGAACGATTGAATCGGCCATAGCCGCCTGTGCCTGGACAGGGCCACGTCCACCAGGTGAAGAAGTGGCGGAGAGAACACACAATCAATCATCGTAGTGTGCCAACATGGCTCCACCCCGAAAAGTGTCACGATACAGTGTAGACCAGGTATTCGATAGTCGTCGACATAACTACGCGACTATTAATAATACTAGGAGGGCTTTGTTCCAGCGTCAAAGGGAAAATTTGGTCAGGTTAAAGGCCAATTTGGTCAGGTTACAGGCCATAGTCAAACTGGCAAATGCTCACAGGCAGGTCACAGGATCAGCGGTCCCGGTGATGGGGGGAGGAGGAGTGTTGCCAGCACCGGCACAGATGCACAGTGGGGCAGAACATCAAGCACCAAACTTCAGAAACAGTATAGACCAGGTACACGATAGTCGTCGACATAACTATGCGACTATTAAAAATACTATGAGGGCTTCGTTCCAGGGTCAAAGGGAAAATTTGGTCAGGTTACAGGCCATAGTCAAACTGGCAAATGCTCACAGGCAGGTCACAGGATCAGCGGTCCCGGTGATGGGGGGAGGAGGAGTGTTGCCAGCACCGGCACACATGCACAGTGGGGCAGAACATCAAGCACCAAACTTCAGAAACAGTATAGACCAGGTACACGATAGTCGTCGACATAACTATGCGACTATTAAAAATACTATGAGGGCTTTGTTCCAGGGTCAAAGGGAACATTTGGTCAGGTTACAGGCCATAGTCAAACTGGCAAATGCTCACAGGCAGGTCACAGGATCAGCGGTCCCGGTGATGGGGGGAGGAGGAGGAGTGTTGCCAGCACCGGCACACATGCACAGTGGGGCAGAACATCAAGCACCATACGTCACAATGGATCATACGGCCAGGTTACAGTCCATAATCAATATGGCGAATGCCCCCGTGCCGGTTACAATTCCCATGCCTGTTACAGGCCCCATGTCGGTTACAGGGCCAACTGTTGCCCTGCCCCCTTAATCGTATAATCCAGTAATGACAACCAGCACACCTGTTAACACACCACCGACTATTGCTGCTATTGTGGCTAATGATGCTAATGCTGTTGTTGATGACATCACTGATGACACTGATGTGACATCCCATGTTAACGTGCCTACCTTTCCTAATGTTAATGTGCCTCCCGTTTCTAATGTGGCAGCTAATGTGTCTACCCATTCTAATGTACGACCACCTGCTAATGTAGCCAATGCTGTTGTATATATTGACGATGTTATCAATGATGACAGTTCTACTGACGCACCCCCACACGCTATGGTGACAGTCCCGGCTGTTGATCGTGTTGATTGTCCTACGTCTACACCTGCGGTCATAGTACATCAAGGGGGTGGGGGGTTTGTAAACAGCGACTCTGGGGATGGCATTCACAGACAGGATATACCCTCTTTTAATTCGTTTGTACTGAGTCAGAAGGTGAATTTTGGTACTATCAATCTTAAAGATATTGACATAACACAGGTCCCAGACATTGTTAGAGAGCGAGTGTCTGGTATAATTGACCGGGCAGTGGAGGCTGCTCAACCCGACAGTGTCTTGCATGTAGTGTTGCGAGGGCCCTCTTTGGCCAGTGATGTACAAACTGTTTTGTATTCCAGTGATTTGTACAACGCAGATGCGTTTATGGAACTCATCTCACAGGTCATGCAGAGTAACAATGACACAATGACAGATGGAGAGTTGGAACTGTCTGTATCAGTTGCACAAAATAGTAGTGGGGGGGGGCAAAGAACCGTTGTAGATTAGGTGAGATACCATATGATGAGATATTGGCACAGAAAGGTCGTCATCTGTACACATGTAACAATATGGGAAACAGCCTATGTTTCGCTTTGTGTATGGAGCATTTCGTCAACCCAGACACACCTGAACATGAAAAAACAGCTGCAGCAGAACGTATTCAGCAAGCCGCAGGGTTTGACAACAATCACAAGGTCTCATTCACTGACGTTGCTGCATTTGAAAAAAATGTATCTGTAAAAATGTCGGCAATCCCCAATAAGACTGTACGCAGTGCCATATCTGTAAATAAAATACTTGTTGGCGAACCTGAGACTGCTAGTGTGACCACACCTAGGACCATTCGTTCTATACGTGATACGCCAAACGCGAAAAAGTCTAAAGTATACGGGTCTGCTACAGCATGGCTGGATTTTTAAGATTTTTTTTTTCTTCCCTATTTCTCTCTGGCGCAGTGAATGAAATTGTTTTATGAAATTGTTTCATAATGTGTAATAAATGTATTACTTTTTATTATTTTTTTATAATTTTTTAAATTTTTGCAATGACCCATGTGAATGTAATACTGTGACACTATTATCTAATATGTGACATCATGAATGTGTTTTTAAATTTTGTATTGTGTAATAATAAAAAATGAAAAGATTATTGTCAATTAAAATTGCCTCCATATTTTATTCATATCACTACGGCATAACATTACAAGACATTGGCACATTGTACATATGAAAAAGTATCCCCACAACACACTGTAGGATTTATCTTGCTTACAAAGCGACATACTAATGTATCATTATTAACTAAATTAGGGCCATACCTGGCTAATACACGCTTATAAGACATACCTTTTTGTATATGACATAGAAAAAACACACAATGTTGCCCACAGGTTGTAGCCATACTATTCTGAACCTGTTTCCTAGAATGAGATATCTTTGAACAATTATTATTGAGAAAATCAGTTATTTCGCCCGGAAAGTGGACACAATCAGGTGGGTTCCCAAAACTGTCAAAGAAAAATCCATGCTTCTGCTTGTTGATATAGATGGCCGTCCAATGCTCTCCCGGTTTATCAGAAGGATGCGTGTTTACAACCAGCATCGCAGGATATCTGTACAATTTGTGATAGGGCAGTTGATCACAGGCTAATACGCCTATAACACTTGTTCCCTTAAAAACCTGTGTTCTAATCACACTCGTCAGCTCTATGGTATTCGTAGTGTTTTCTAGCAGCTATCAACAAGTACTTGTCGTTGATTTGATATTTCGATAACTGAGTCAAATACAGAATAACAAATGAGATTTACTGTACGAGGGAGCGCTACACGAAACCGTACCTCCAAGCGTACATTTCCGGTTTTAATTAATGATACATTCCCTGAACAGCCGTCATCAGGTTCCAAATTAAAGCGGAATAACGAGTAACCGTTACCAAAGTCGCCACGGGTTACTGCTAGCGATCTATCTTTTAAATGCCTGCCTGTTGTCTGAATCATGTGGTAATATTCTCTAGTGTACTGACCGCTCTGAAAGAGAGGTTGGAATGGTCTTGACGGATATGACTGACCATCTGCATAAATACACAAAAATTCTGTATCATAGTGTTCAAAATTAAAAGGGTTCCGTTTATAGTCGCCTGTATAGCACTCATTATCGACAAAACACAATACAATACATTTTGGGATCTGTCCAATGTATAGATTCTCCTGATTGCATACCCGTGTTCCGGCAGGTATGGAAAATGTTTTGAGAGCCACCCTATCTGTGGTATATTTGGCATTTGTGTGCTGCAGAGCACGACTGTGCGCTAACCTGACTGAAAGAGCAACCGTAACTTTTTTCACATACAGACTGGCTGATACTATTTTAACCCTGTATTGTGCATCAGCATTAGTCATCAGAGCAAACTCATTCTTTGCGCGCATGAATTTAAGGGAAACATCAGCGCCATTAAGTAAGAGTTTCTCTTGAAAAAACAAATCAGCATGTACAGGGGCAATTAGTTCAACAATGCGACTCGGTCCTGCTAAATCACATACCCCCTTCCTATCACCCACATAATGCACCACTGAAACTCCCGGTGAAAGAAAAAACAAACAAACTTCCGGTTTAAGCCCCGCCCACCCAAAATGTACCAAATTCACGGTTTTGCTCTTTTTGAAATTGAAATACTCATGAATATTCATGAGACGGCATGTTGTGGCGGCAACACATCTCAGGGTAAAGTGTTGTCGCAGCTGCATGATGTGGAGGGACCTGCGAAGCACTAAAGCATCGTGGAATTAACAAGCTAGCTAACTAGCCGGCTGTACGCTAGTTGGCTGGCTAATCCCATCATGCTTTAGTGCTATGCTGCATGCCTTAATAATACCAATACATATAATCATAATTTCATTTTTGTATTAATGTGCGGAATCAGCAAATATAATTAATCAATGTAATGGAGTAAAAAGTAGAACACATTTTTTTAGATGTAGTAGAGTACAAAATATAAAGTAGAACTAATAAGTAGTACTTAAGTACAACAGCTAAAAGTATCCACCAGCTGCAAAGTCCCTTTTACTTTTAAATGATATATTTTAAATTTTATATACAGTATACCCTATTTACCCAAAATGTGTGTGTGTGTGTGTGTGTGTGTGTGTGTGTGTGTGTGTGTGTGTGTATATATAACAGCAGAACATTTAATACAAAAATAAAGCTTTTATTCAGAAAGGCTCTGAACCTTTTGTTGCAATAATACATTTTCCTGTTATTAATATTAAATTCAACCACAGCTGTGCTTTGTACGGGGATGGCTTCTGTGTTTGATATATTAAACAAGACATTTTTACTGTGACGTCATTTCACATTAACTTTCCAGGGTCACAGCATCATTTAAGGGCATCAGTTTTACAAAGTTAGTTTTCTGTCTAATGGTCATTAATAGTTGTGACCTAAATGTCAAAGGATCAGCATTATCACACTTATTGAAGCTCCGTTGGACACTTTTTTGGATTTAAAGTGGAAGATGGTTTCTCATGGTTTTCCAACAGTTCCTTTGCCCAGATCCAATCCGGATCAACACAGAACTTCTTCTTGCATACAGTTGTTATTCTGTAAGAAAACACACACATGTTGCACATTGTCAGAAAAACACACTGCGTCATTGAGACTGAAAAGCAGCAGCGGTAAAATCAAGTATTCAGGTTATGTACCTGTACTAAAGTGTTGTAATCGACTATTTATCTGTTGTTTAGACAACACTCATTGATATAAATGGGGAGCACAAAATAATGGAGACACAATACAAGTCAACATCATCCTCCAAAATGATCGTAATATTTGTAATTAAAACAAACTGGACATTTTAATCTCCATTGTTGTATTAGACTTCATTAGTTTTATCTTGACATTCCATAATAAAATTATAACTGAGTGCATAATAAATGATCAGCTTATTATCACAATAGCAACAATTGTAAAAAGGCTGTAGCTTGTCGAGGTAGAGCTCTTCTGTAAATGTTGTCTCAGTCATGTTTTTTTGTAGCTGTAAAATGAAGTGAAGAAATAATAAAAAAAATAATTGTAGAAATAATTAAGTTTAAGAATTTGGGCGATACAATAGGTAAATATGGTAAAATAATGAACTCATAGACATCAACATGGAACTTCCCTAGTTGATTACATAGAATTATGACAATTATTTTTTTTATATTACACGTTTTCTGAAATGTCATGTTTAAATATGTAAATGAGATATTATCTAACAGTAACCTTTGGGGAACGTAAAAGAAATACAGAAGCAAAAAGACAAAGTAGTAAAATAAACACCAAGATGAAATCCCTCTTAACTTAAATGCAATATTTTTTTCTTTTTTAATGTTATATATTTTATATGTTATAGACAAAACCAGAGCATGAAAAATAATGTAATTGTTTTCATCTTAAAAATATGAAATATTTATTATGGTTTATATATATATATATGTGTAAATATGTATGTATATATATATATATATATATATATATATATATATATATATATATATATATATATATATATATATATATATATATATATATATATATTACTAGTTCCAGACCGTTGTCCACTTAACAGCTCTCTCTTGTGGAGAAGCTGCCATGTTGCTGCTAATATTGATCGCGTTTACTTGTATTTGTACCTTTTGCTCCTTTAAGTAAATTATGTGGTTTTGGAAAAACACAATATTTTATCTGTTTCACTAAAAGGAACATTTTGTGTTTTCACTTGAGTACCAAAAGCGAGTGTTTATACTTCACTGCCTCAAAGCATAAGAGGCCTCATTAAACATGAAAAATTGTCAGAGATTAAATAACACAATGATATCAGTTCACGAATCCTAGATTAAATCTCAAGGTAATTTAAAGGACATTTAGCTGCAAATACTATTCTTTTAGACAAGAAATGACAAATAAATGTATTTTCGTAAAATGTTGGTGTTATTTTCCTTCCATAACTTATCATCTTGCTTTATTTGCATATTGAAAAGCTACAATTTCAGAAAACTTGTAATACAAAAGCTAATGTTAGTCATCACTTTTGAAAGTTTCGTGTTGATATCTATGAGTTCATGTTTTGACCCTATTCACCTGTAGAGTCTTTAGAATGTGTGTAATGTAACTTAACATTACAATGAGTTTGTTCTCCACTTCAGCAGCTCTACGTCCAACAGATTTGACTCTTTTATTCCTACATATATTTCTACAGCGGGGTTTGTTCACACAGCATTCAGAGCCTCATTTATACTTTTACAAAACATAAACATGTTTTACTTTAAAAAGAAACATGAATTTTGAACCTTCATCCAATTTCTTTTTTGTTGGGAGTTAAGGAACTTAAAGAAAATACCAAAATATTGATAGGCTTTTTGTTATCGAGCTCTTCAAGGCGAAATACATCCCCACATTGCACACAAAACACGGTCACTTCAACAGGTCTGAACACTTACATCATGGATTTGACTTTGCAGTTATTCGAGGTCATCGACACATTTGCTACCCGGTCTTTAGGAATGGGTTTTTGATTATGGCCTGGACAGCATTCGTCGCTCTTCATCGACATCACGACTGGTGCTGTGAACACAGACGCACACATTTAATATTAATGCAGTTGAGACTTGACAGCTCACAGAGAAAAACCCAAGCAGAGTTACTGACCGGCAAAGATGTGACACAGGCAGCACATCAGAAGGACGAGAGGCGCCAGAGTCTTCATGGTTCAGAGTCAGAGGAGCTTCTGTTTGGAGGAGAGAGCCTTTAATCTTCTGTGTTAGAAACCTGCTCCGTGCCCTCTTTATGTACAGCTGGTGTCCCCATCGCCTTCCATTCACAGGCAAGCACATTCTCAGAAAGCAGCTGGTGCTTTCCTTTCTCTGTTTCCGCTTCTTCTTTTTCTCCACTATACAGAGAAAATGTTACGGCGGTAATACAGCGTAAAACAATTCTGCAAAAAAAGCCTGATGCAGAATGTAATGAGGGGGTTTCTGCTATTGCTTTCTTTGAATTAGATTAATTAGGATGTAACTGCCATTATGAAGAAATTACCTTTAGCTGCATACCAAACATTATAATAAAAGTATGTGTGTCAATATGTCTTTGTATCCAAAATCACAAGCGTAATGGCAGATTTTTTTAAACTTATAAAATAGCTATAACTTTGTGATTCTGTTTAGGCTTTCAGAGAAAGCTTATGGTGCGTTCACACCGAACGCGTCAAGATTTCGCTCGTCACCGCCGTCCTGCCGGTGATTAATCAAACTGCTGCTGGTCCTCCGGAAAAAGCTGATAGCGTTGTTGTGGGACTACGGATACAATTATGAACCCAGACATGATGGAGTTTGATGTTCCGTTGTGACTTCCTCAACAAGTAATACGCAGATCTAGTAGTTATTTCATCTATAGTCTATAACGGAAAAGATCGCTCTTTTCCTGAAGAGAAGAGACTGAGATAAGCCGTGCCTTCTTTGTGGTGCCGCGATTAGTCACGCTGCTTTGAGTGTAAACACACTTTTTCTCGACGCGAGCCGAGAAAAATGTTGACATGCGTCAAGAACATTTTTGACGCTTTTGGTGTGAACGCACCTGACGGCCTACCACAGTTACACAGTTTATTACGAACACACACTTTTGAGAACAAATTTCGTTCTTTGCAATTTGTGCACTCAAAAATCTATTTATATTATGTGTACTTAGAGTATTCATTGTACTTAAATGTGTCACTTTACAAGCGTGAACACGCCACATTATCAAAACCTGCTAAGAGTTTGTGTTAAGTACAAAACTGTAACTCAGATTTAGATTGATGTATTCAGCAAAGCTTTCTGTATTGAATAGTAGTAGTAGTAGTAGTAGTAGTAGTAGTAGTAGTAGTAGTAGTAGTAGTAGTAGTAGTAGTAGTAGTAGTAGTAGCATCCCTTGGGATATTAGCAGTGTCAGTAGTTGTTGAAAGAAAAACAATATTCACACTTAATCATTTACTATTTCACTGTTATATTCAGACTTTTCATCTTACTAGCTCTGTTTAATCTTACACACAAACTCAACATGTCTCCTGATAGCAGTAAGACAGGGGAATCTGTATGTTTCTGTCTGAAAGAACGAGCAGTTCCTTTGTATGACCCTTTCTCACAAACTGCTCTATGGGACGATGGGAAAAGTTCCCGATTAGGCCGAAGACGTCATGAGGGTTTCTGTTAGTGGGTCACGATGTGTATTTGAGAGGTGGTTCTTTGAGAGATCTTTGAGCAGTCTTGGATATGCAATTTGTCTATCACCTTGTACTTCTAACTCTGCTCCTTCCTTGCAACGAATAAATGTTCCTGTTTTCATGATTTTACTCCGAGGCGTCGAGTGAAATTTTCCAACATACTTGGTCCTTCGAGCCAGATCTCAATACCTCCTCACTTGTCCAGAGACTCAAGGCCTGACACTGTGCACGGGGGAGTCTATGACTCTCTGAAAAAGTCCTCCGCCCTAATCTCGCAAAGAGAGTAGTGTAGGTGTTTTGGGAGGCCAGGACTGACTGGAGAGGAGAGGAGTGACGAGAGATCCATTTTTGACCGACCAGAGGAGGAAATCATTACAGGTGTGCATGTCTTTTTGTTTGTCGGCGGGTGCTCGTCTCAAAATGTAATTTAACATGGGATGTTAGTATTGACAAAGACTGGCTCATTCATCATCGACTGAAGATTCTTACATTTAAGAAGGCGTAGTAAGGGAGGTTCTGAATCTTTTGGTGGGAGATATTCTACGAGGCACGGACAAATAAAACAATATTGTTGAATTGGTGTTATAAGCCCCAGCAGACAAGCGCTGCGTTCCTCTAATGCAGTAGAAGCTTCTTGTTTGGATTCACAGTATTGGGTGTTAGGAACCTTTCTCCGGCCTTGGGGGTAAATCTCATGAAAATATTAGGCACCTATAGAAAAATGACAATTGGGGTGTAGTAGTGTATTTAAAACAAATTTGAGGTTGAGTGCGACAGGAACGCTTTACTTCTCCTCTATGGATTGATGGTAGAGGTAGTACGACTGACACAAGAAAGAAATAGGCCAACAAAAAAAAGAGTATTGGGGTGTTGTAGTAATTATTCAGTGATAATTTAAATAGGATCATTGGGTAACACTGTGGCAACTAACGGCGAGTGCTGCATTTAGATACTGCCACGACCAAAAGGCGAACGAGGCAAATAGAATAAACCAACTAAGGGAAAGAAGACGAAGGAGGGGGTACTTTGTTTTGGGGTGAGATCGCTGGTACTGGTAGCAAGTTAAAAACTAGACTTGTGCAGTGCTAGTGATGTTATCAGTGAATAAAGTGCAGACCTACAGGCTGGAGCAGTTATATGATAAGACAGTGATGAGATAGTGGCCAAATCCGGCGTGAATGAGAGACCGAGTCAAAAGAGAGAGACCTAAAGAAAACAAATATTATATGTAACAAAGTAGTACTGAGAGAATAAAGAAAGAAAGAAAAAATGCAAGAAGTGTGAACAAAACATGACTAACTCTCTGAAGTGTTTTCAAGTGTACATTTTTGTGAGAATATAGATGGAGTGGTGTGGGGGACACGTCCTCTTCCTCCCCAGTATGCTGTCCCTCCTCTCGCTCTCCTTGTTGCAGCAGCAACTCCTCCGAACACGCCATTCCACCCTCTCTGTGCTGCCGCCCCGGACACGCACCGCCAAAACACAGCCACAGCAGCTGAGCTGTTGACTGCGTAGGAGATAGCAAGGTGCCTGACCTATGGCCCGTGCTTCAAAGCAGCGCATACGAGATCTGAGACAAAATACGGTGAGCAAAACATACCAGTATGTCATAATTCTGAAAAAATGGAAACTAATTTGCCTACGGGATTAACTGTGAAAATGATGATGACTGAATCTGGTTGTTGTGATGTTTATTCCCGAGAAAACCAAAAGTGCGGAAAATCCTGTGGACGGGGACGTAGGCGGAAGAGAGAGAGTGGATGGAAGGAGGAGCGAGCAGGGGGGAGAGCAGCGAGGGGCCGGGGATGTCAGGGACCCACTTTGGCTGACCAGGTTGTGTTAACAGAAACGCACAAAGTCATAGGCCTGGGGACACTAAATAAAAAGACAAATATAAAAGTGTTTGCTACAAGAGGGATTCTATGGAAGCCCATTCCCGCCACGCAAAAAAATAAAAACATTAGGACCCAAAAAAAAAAAAAAATTAGGACCCAAAAAATAATAAAAAATAAAAAATTAAGACCAAAAAATAAATAAATAAAAATTAGGACCAAAAAAAAAAAAAAATCCTAATTTCTTTTTTTTTTTTTGGTCCTAATTTTTTGGGGGGGGCAGGAATGGGCTTCCATAGAGTTCTCTATATTCTCCATAGGGTTCTCTATGGAAGCAAAGCCCATTCCCGACACATGTATGTGTGGTAAAATTAGGGCCAAAAAAAAAATAGGGCCAAAAAAAAAGAAAAAAAAAGAAATAGGACCAAAAAAAAAAATAAAAAAAAATATAGAAATAAAGAAAACATCTAAGCAATACGTTATTTCATCACTTTGGTTTTACAATACCTTAATTTAAATGTAAATATGTATTGTTCATACAACAAAACAAGTACAGGTAAAAAAAAGTCCAATCTTGTTTCAATTCAAGATATCTTTTAGTAAATAACAAGAGCACTTGAATATAATATAATATAATATATAATATTTAATTTTACTCCGAGGTGTTGAGTGAATTTTTTTAACAGTAGTCCATATAACTGACATGATTTTCACTTCCTCATCAGTTTGCGTCAGAAACATCACGTCAGCATTTCTGAGAACAAACCGCGACCGTTTTCACACAGAAGTCATTCACAATTAATATATGTGTACTTCATCATTCTGCTTAAATACTAATACATTTTACCCCTAACTCTTTTTCCTGTAGTCTGCAGAAGTAATGTTTTTGATACATGAATGTAAATATGTGCAGGATTTAACACTGATAAAAGTGAAGTATAGTACTTCTTGTTGGCAGAAAGAACCCAGGCAGAGTTTTTACACAAAGAGGCTCAAGAAGAAGAGCAGTGGGCCGAGTCTGATTCCCTGAGAAACCCCAAAGAAGAAAAAAGTAACTAGGTACACTTAATCACATCCTATTTTAGGTCCATTACAATAACTTGAATATTTTCTATGTAATGCTGCATCTTATTTCTACATACTCAACTTCTTTTTGGAATGAAAATATTTACTTTTTTGTGCACTACTTGCATTTGCAGCTATAGTTAGTAAACTTACTTTGGTTTTAACAGTATTTTCGATTAGAGGCCCAGCACACCCACAAAGGTGTTTTCAGTAAAAGGATAATTTTACTACTTTTTTACTAGTAGTTCACATTTTACAACACAGGAGTGCAAAACAAATTGTGTAAGAGTAAAAGTCCATGAAATTGGAGTCTGCGGATGAAGCAGAAAAGCTATTTTTTGTTTTGTGAATTTCTAGAAGAGGATGTTCTGCTTGTTTAACATTCAAGGAAAAGCTGCAGAGACGAGGAAGTGAAAACAGGAAAAGAAAAACTACTTAGCCAGACAATTAGCATCAAACTATATTTAGTAAAAGTAGAGGTACTCATTCTGCAGAATGATCATTTCAGATTAATATATATTATATTATGATTGTGTACATCATTTTAATATTGAAGCTGTACTTCATGTTGAGTAAATGTATCTATTTCATAATGTATTAGTTGATTTATTTGTTGTTTTAATAACCTGAATCTGCATAGTTGCTTAAGTTATCAGCATGTTTATATTATATTACATAAAGCAGCACAAAGTGAAAACATTGAAGTACAAAAACCTCAAGATTATACAAGTGTCACAAACTCAAATGAATCCCATTTCAGTTGGACTCACATAGACATACTAACAACTGATCCTGAAACAGTTTGTGGTGTTTCCCTGTGAAAGGGTTTTTACTATCTTTATTTGGGGGAGTTTTTCCTGATCCGATGTGAGGTCACCGAACAGGGATATCATGTGTACAGATTGTAAAGCCCTTCGAGGCAAATTTTGGTTTTGTGATTTTGGGCTATATAACTAAAACTGAATTGAATTAAACATGCGGACGACTCAATACCGCCACATAGTGGAGCCCAACATGTAGACTGTTTCAAACATTAGCAGTTGTATGAGTGTTTAGATCAACACTTATCCAGTAACATGTTTAAATTAGGGCTTGGTAAAGTTGAAAAAAAAACCTGATTAATTGCATGATTATGCACCAAATTCAATAATGCAGTAAAAACTAGTATATTACACGTTTTTAAGTAATGTTATCAGAACAATATGACGGGCACTCTGGAGCAACAGCATGTTAACATACATACATATATAGTTTATAATTATTTTTTTTTTTTGAACAGGTACTGTTAAGTAGTAAGGGTCCCTGTGAAGGACTAGCCACTCCTTCTTTGGTCCATGTTCAGTCTGTTGCTTACCTTAAAGATGTTTAAGACCAGCAATTGATTCACTTTATACACAAGCAATAAGTGCTTTTCATATTTTCCAGTTCAGTTCAGTTCAGTTTTTCTTCCTCAGTGAGAAAAGTTCAGTCTGTGTTGTCGTGAACAAGTGCATTGAAGATCTTGTGGTGTAAGGAAAGTTCTCCTCTTTGAGAGAAGAGTAAAGATCCAGAAGTAATGCTGCTTTAAAGTGCTCTGCATGGATCAGACCGTGGGGTCAGGAGCTTTGCGCATGCGCAATTAACTTTCAATCTGGACGCGGAGGCTGCAGGTATAGACTGGCCGCTTGTGAGCGCTTTTTTTTTAGGTTTAGCGGCTCGCGGAAGTACCGATGCTCGCTGAGAACAGAAGATACAGAACAATACGTGCTTTTACGTCAATCGGCGAGGCGACGGAAGCGCGCACCTTCAAAGTGAAGGCGTCTAGAGAGATTTAAAGCGATAAGCCCCTCCCAATGCAAAAAAACCCAGCAAAAAAACAAACAAAAAAAACATGCAGTCAACGCATGATCAAATAGTTAACGCTGTTAAAGGATTGCCAGATTAATCTTGCGTTAACGCGTTAATCTTCCCAGCCCTAGTTTAAATTAATGAGTTTAATGGTTACCTGATAAACTTCAAGTGTGTGTATGTAGGCTATGTATATAAAAAAAATATAAACATGATGATAACTTAAGTAACTAGGCAGATTCAGGTTGATAAAACCATATATGGGCATATACCACTAACACATATACAGCATACACTGTACCTGTATCTCCTATCATTATTTGGAAAAACAACAATAGGCATATTTCATTTTAAGATTTTTATTGATTAGGTCATCCTAATTTCATTTCAAATATTTAAATTACATTTGCTTTTTAAATATTGTTTTCGAAGAGAAAAACATAACTAAAACCATTCATTCACGCATGTTTAAATGTGAAAAAAAAAATCCTTCTAAAAACCCTCAAATCACAACAACAAAACAATGATAATAATCAAAATGTACCACACTATACACAACTGAATCTATGAATCTTTTAAGAAGTGGTGCCACTTGGGCCGCTGAGCTCATCTCTGTTCATCCAGTCATGTGAGCC
Source organism: Clinocottus analis (assembly GCF_023055335.1). Classification (NCBI taxonomy): domain Eukaryota; kingdom Metazoa; phylum Chordata; class Actinopteri; order Perciformes; family Cottidae; genus Clinocottus; species Clinocottus analis. The sequence continues at coordinate 5,838,531 of NW_027175820.1, forward strand.
GAAGGCCCCGCCTCTCTGTTACCTTCGTGCCTCTTTTTCGCTCTAGGGTTTCCCCGCGGTTTCCCCGCGGTTTCTCCAAAGGGGGAGGAGGGATAGGGGGGGGGGAGGTGAGGGCTGTGATTAGAGGAGGAGGAGTAGGGGCGAGGGGGAGGATGCGCCGGATCTGATCATGGCGCCTCGTTTTATTTAAAAGCCAAAGGTGTTCTCGCCGCTGTAAGCCACGTATAAAAAGCCGTCCTCGTCTTTCTCCTTCTCGTACAGCTGCCCCATTGTGATGCTGAAACAAGAAGAAGACGCAGCGGCGTTATTCATCAGTTCGCATGCACCAAATATTATGGCCCTTGTCCTTGTTTTTCAATAATGATAAGGATTATTCCCGTTCATATTCCGATTAACGTAAAGCGCTATCACGGTGAGTCTCTCTTTCCGGCTGTGTTTGATCGGTCGATTCCAAAAACTATTTATTTATTCAATGTTAGTATTTATGTAGTATTGTTCAGTTATTCTAGATGTTTGCTTATTTACTGAAGCTTAAGTTAGCCTTTTCTTTTGATAGTCCTTTAGTTTAATTATGTTTAGTTGTTGAGTATAATTGGTTAGTTAGTTTTCAGAATTGGGTAACACTGTGGGCATCTGCTGTGTTAGAACATGCACGCACAGACACACACTTTGGTGTGAGACAGGAACTGGTTTCTGCACCCGAGCTTCAGGATGTTCTGCATTTAGAAACAAGTTTAAAGTTTAAAAGCTGCTGACCTCAGAGGCCTTACTTCTCTCTGTGATGGGGCTAAAAATACAGACAGAATGTGCTGAGTCATGGCTGTTCTGAATGGAGTGATGGTGCAACTCCTGCTCGGTGTCATCGATGATCTGCCTGAACATGGAGTCCTTAGAGCACAATAACCCCAGGCGCTTGGCATTAAGAGGATCATTTCATTCTTCAGCTCTTTACTGAGTCAAAACCAAAACTAAACCAACCTGTTGATTAAAGCTGAAGTGATTTGAATTAAGTTTTACCTCGACTACTGTTTATGTCTCTTCTTTTTAGACCAATTGTGCATTTTGGAGACAACGCTTTGTGCTTTTTTAACTACTTTTTGAAATAATTGTGAGCTGCCGCCCAACAGAAGTCAACGCTAAATAAGATGTAACTTCTCGTAGAAGAATGCTTTATTAACTTTGATAATTATTACAGTTATAAAGTTGTTTAAATATTTGCAGTAAAGACCAAATTAAAACATATGAACCAAATCAAGTCACTGAGCTTTACTGAAGAAACTGTAAATCCGGTGTCACAGTTTAGAGAGGAAACCTTGTAATAAGTTCCTGTTTTATTTATTTTCTCTTGTTATGAACCAATAAATGAAATGAAAAACCTTTGGATGTGAAAACTGATTCTGAATAAAATAAAACCAACTTTTGCACCACAAACTATGCGATTACAGGGCGTAAAAATCGTCCAGAAAACTTCAACAAATATATTAACTTCATAGTTGAATCAGTTTGAAAATATATTTTTGTCCATCTATTTTTATATATTTATTTAATTTAACTGCCCGTCATAACTTCTCACAGCCAAATGACACGTGTGAACAATTTAAAACCCAAAAGACATTCAGAAGAAAATCTACATTTTTGAGAATTGAATAAAAAAATATATTTGGCATAAAAAAAAATCATCAGTTATCAAAAATAGTTGCCCATTAATTCACTGTCAATCAATTTTTTGTATATTTGCGTGTTCACATTTTCAACTCATTATCTCCACACACAAACGAGTTAGAAAATGTAACTAATAATAATAAAAAACTATACTGTGAGAGGAAGTCAACGTAAATACTGTTAAAGTATCCTGTAAAATTATACAAATACTATTCAGAATCACGTCCCCACTAACCTGGACTGGGGCACCGTCTTGTCCACGAACAGGAAGATGGCCTTCTCGGAGGGCAGCTGGATGCGCTTCCTGATGATCCACATGAACTGAGCCACCGTGATGTCGGAGGGGACCAGGTACTTCCTCTTGTCGATGTCCACAATCTGCGACCCCGACACTTTCTCCACGATCACCTGACGGAACACAGACGGCATGAGTACAGGCCGAAAGCGAAGCCCGGCGCAAAGCGGTCGGCACAGTAGTGTCACTCACCGGGACCCGGTCAGGGTACTTGTTGCGGATCTTGTCTGACTCTATGCATCGATGTTCTGGTGGGAAGAAAAAGCAGCGTTACACTAATGACGTTAATCACTTTACATGGGGACAGAACGCACGTGTTCTTGTGTTGGGCTTCGCCTTGTGAGAGGGACGAGTCAGCGATGGACAGGGATCAATATTTAACAGCTTCACGGGCAGCTGCAGAGGATCTAATCCATCCAGTCACTTAAGGGGGTGAAAGTGCATCATCAATAAAACACCAGCACGTAAACTCTTTGTGTATTCGCCTTTAGAACGTCATTGCTGCAGAAAGCTATTATCAATTATTAACTTTCTTTCCTCGAAGTTTTACTTTATGTTAATTTTCTTTTCATGCCACTGAGTTTTCTTACTTCCGCTCTTATAATCAGAATTTAAATGTGACGAAGATTCAAAGACAAGCTCCTCTTAAAAGTGTACAATTTAATTAACAAAGACAATTAAATGTTATAGACACAGAGTTGAATTTGTTTCATATACTAAGCGACGAAATTAAAGTAATTATTTGATGCTACTGTGCTGATGAAAAAAAAATGTTAAGAGGCAGACAAATTCCTTCTGATAATTAGAAAATTACTTCATACTTTGATTCTTAATATTTTCACACTATTTTAGGTTTAGACCAATATATTTGGCACCTGTCCGATCAATTATACATTTACATATTACTATACTTTAAATATACACTTAAACATTTTAATAACATTCTTATGTTAAAGCACTCTTAAAGTGTTTCTTTATTATATTGTTAACTCTATTTGTGTTGTTAAATACTTTTTTACACTCTTGCACAGTGTTTACCATCAAGACAAATTCCTTGTATGTGCAAACACACTTGGCAATAAACATCCTCTCTCTCACAGGAAGCGGAGGGATTTATGGGTAATGTAGTCTCAACACTGACACCAACAATAACAACTATGGTGGAGAGATGCCAAAAACCAGTTTTACACTTTAACATTAAAAAAACTGCTGAAAATATATAGCCCACATTATTTCTCAACACTATTGATAATATCATAATTAATAACATGTAAACTAATCATTTACGCTTCTTTTTTAAAGTATAATAAACAACTACCACCAGCTAGCCTGTCAACAGGAAGTAAACGTAAAATATAAATTTTACCACATTTTAGGATTATAAATCATAATTACAACATCAGATATGTTTGAGTTTCAGATTAATAAGCGCAAAGAACTGCTTGCTTTCTCTCAAATGTTTCATTATAATTCATGTGAGTATGTAAACTACTTTAGACAAAGTACGCTGTTTTAAGGATTTAGGAACCTAAAAACATTTGTCTTCACGTTTGTGGAAACAATAAATGTATATATTGATCAAACTAATCTGACTGAATGATACAAACACTAACATTTGAGCCTGCAGGCCTGACCGTCTTGTGCCAAAACAACTTGTATCGTCGTCCCGTCGGACCACCAGCTGATAACAAACTCAGCTCAGGGATGAAACCTGTTTATCTTAATAAAACCGACATGTTCGATCCAGGCTGCGGACTGTAACCTAATGCAGAGCTGAACGTGTCTGCACCTCCAGCCTGAACACGAACAAAGACACGGTGCTAGTTTATCTACAACACATCAGATGTAAGGCCAGCTAACGTTTGCAGCAGCTGACATTACTATACAACGTTTATGTTTGTGTTTACAGCCCCATATTAACCCCAGAGCCTCCTCTGGAGACAAAAGCCTGCAGCACAGGCCAGCGTGCTACCGACCTTATTATGAAGGGATTTACGTAACTTCACACCCGAATCCTGAATCCCCCCGCGCCCAAATGGAGGATTTAACTTTATACACAATAAAATGTGTTTTCAAATGTTTGTTATCCATGTAAAAGTCCTCCCTGTCTTACCCAAGGAGTGATCCTCTTTGAACATCCATTTCATGTTTCCGGGGCTCTTTTCTCGCTCGATGCAGCTGGAAAGGTCGGAATAAACACGATATGTTAAATGTAGTTTCTGACTATGGTTCTTCAGAGTTTACACCTCTTTATAGCGCGACTGTTTTAAAAAAATAGCTCACGAGGCGGACGCAGCACAGCCGTCTAACACTTCGAGCTAAAACAACAAACAACAGTCTCCTCTTCGCGACCCGTCTGCTGCCTGGGGACGGTGACGTCACAGTCGGATTGTTCCATTCCGCGCACACATTAGGGGTGGGTCAGTCGAAGAGAAACTGGGACATGCTCGTTTTTTTTTCACACTAAGAGGATTAAGATCAAATACTAATATTTATTGTAGACGCAAACTGTGATGTTTATTTTTCGGTATGTCACATTCACAATTTTGCTTTTTAAACGGCCACATTCTGACTTGGTTCCCCTGTTCATTATATGTGGTTCTACCCACCGTGAAGAACATAAACATAACCATATTCTCCAGTATCACGCAGTTAAAGTGTGCAATTCACAATTACTTTCATTGGCAACTATTCTATTGATTTTTTAAAAATGAAATAACAGAAAATGGGAGAAAATGGTCATAACAGTCCAACAACTGAGATATTCAGTTTTTAGAGATATAAAAACATAAAACGTCTGATGTAGCCCGTGATATGTCAAAGTCAGCTCTTCTGTTGAAAATGTTTTCCTCCTGTTAAAGTTAGAGTTAAGGATAGGAGTTGCTTCAGGTGTAGGGAGGGGCGGGGGCACATATCAAAGGGAAACAGTATTAGATATAACACAAAGCCCCAAAACCAGATGTACTATTTGCCACTAAAGTACAATATCATCTTGCAGAAAGTATCTGTGACAAAGGTTTTTCTTGCATTGTGCTAACATAATACATGATCATACATTACATTGTTACTATACACAGAAACCCTAATAAAACTTTATTCTAGCATACGAGTACTGGTTGCAACCTTTGGGAGGATACAGGATACAAACAAATTGTAAAGAAAGTGGGAGGTTAGTTTGGGCCAAACTGCTAATTTATGCTCCATGATCCAGCTGCTAACTCAATGGAGAAGAACAAAATCCTTATAGACATAAAAAACACTTTCTGACTAATTGTTTATATGACTAATCACATCAATTTAATGTATACAGCTTAAAGTCACAAATCAGGATTCTGTACAACAGTCCAGAAACACACTGACGAGGGAGATCAAGTTAGCGAAGAAGAACACTGAAAAGCTGGGGAAAGTTTTCAGCCAATGTCAGTTTGGAAAAGCCTGGAAGTACTCACAAAGTACAAGAGACCACCCCCTACTGAGAACAATCACCAACTGGCTGACGACCTGAATGTCTTCTATTGCAGCTTTGATAAGACCATTTCCACCCCGCCCAACTGCCCCATCACCAAACAATCACCTCCACTCTCTGCCTCCTTCTCACCTCCCCTATCCAACCCCCCAACAGCACTGAGGATCTGTGAAGAAGCTGTGATTCCGCTCTTTCAGAAACAGAAGATTAGGAAGTCTCCGGGCCCAGAGGGCGTGTCCCCTTCCTGCCTGAAAGTTTGTGCTAATCAGCTGACCCCCATCTTCATGCAGATCTTCAACTGATCACTGGAGCTGTGTGAAGAAACTGTGTTTCTGTAAAGAAACACAGCCTTCTGTGTTCAATATGTATACAAATGACACATTTATATGTTTTAAATCTAAATAAAAAATAGAAGTTTGAGTTATTTAATTTATTTTTATTTAGTCTCCATACATATTAACATGAGAACAGGGGTGTTTTAGTTCTGGCCGTCCGGTCGGGTACTTCCTTCATCAACGGGCTGAGCTTTCATCTGGTTGTCAGGAGGTAGTGGTTTCCCCAGATGATGTCCCGTGGTAATGCCGTACGGCTGCGACTCTCGCTCCTCTCTCACTTTGGGCCAAAGCTGGAACCCGCCCTGAAAGCTGAGGTCAAACAGCTCACAGCGGGCAAAGGTCAAAGGCTTTTCCGCCAACAGTCCTTTTACTCGGGCTCGCCACCCATCTAGCATCATGGTTCGCACCGGCTTGGGACAGTGAGCTGGACTCCAGAATATCTGGGGAGCGAGAACCTGAAATCCACAGAAGTGCAAAGTGCCGTTCTGGAAAGAAAGAAAGAAAGAAAGAAAAGAAAGGGAGAACGAGAGAGAGAGAGAGAGATAGAGAGAGAGAGAGAGAGAGAGAGAGAGAGAGAGAGAGAGAGAGAGAGAGAGACAGAGAGAGAGACAGAGAGAGAGGATAGTTTACAGATGAGATGCCAACAAGACGCTGCTGGAATCACACCAAAAACGCTGGTGTTTACAACAAGATCATCAATTCGCCCTCTTGATTCATTCATAAGTGCTATGAATTACTGCACAACTTCCAACCCCTTAGTGTCTTAAAGTTGCAGTGTCTAGTCTTTGGCGACATCTAGTGGTGAGGTGACAGATTGGTACAAACTGTTTTAAGGATTATTTTTAAGGATATTGAAAACTCGATTGACAGTTTATCATCTCAAACGCATGGAATTCCGATTCAACAACTTTGTGTCTTTCCTTATTTTCCCCCCACACAGTGATTTTTTTCCTTTACAAAGTAAATAAATGAGTTTGTGTGTTTCTGTCGTTCACCTGTAGAGGCCAGAGTGCGACGTTGATGTCTCCATTAATGCCGTCAGGCTGGAACATCGTCTGAGTTGCTCCAGTAGTGAAGGACAACATCGCTTTCTTGTCCTGCAAGGAAACATAAACATAACAACATATATATATATATATATATATATATATATATATATATATATATATATATATATATATATATATATATATATATATATATATATATATATGTGTGTGTGTGTGTGTGTGTGTGTGTGTGTGTGTGTGTGTGTGTGTGTGTTTTAATATCTGACAAATACTGTACATTAATCATTAATACACATTTCAAAGTGTGAATTACTAAATTGTTTACTATAAACACATAACAAATAAATAAAGTGGTACCAAAATGGCAATGAATTTATTTTAAATCATGAATTTGTAAATCTTAATACTCTATTTGTTTTCATGTCTAAAACATATTTAACATACTTCCTTTAAAACTAAAATATTACAGCTGTTGTTGTTGAAATCAAGATTAATAGACAAATTTACAAATTATGGCTATTATTAACAAATAATATGATACATCAATATGTGACAATGTGTGCAACAATAGTCTGTTAATAAATAGTGTACTAAAGTAGTCACAATTTAATGGTTATTGTCATTTATCAGCTATTATACAATTTATAACATATATTTATATTAAACAAACTAATGATAAAATAACATTTCAATTAATACAACACATTTAAATGATATTTTAATTGTTTGTTAGTATTAAAGTAAGTAAGTATTAACTAAAGTATAATTTCATATTCATTTACCACATTAATTTACCACATATACAGATAATAGTTAATAGTGGTATCCTCGGTGTATTTATTAAAGAGATATGTGTTGTCCAGAGCGGATACGGACCTTGAACACCCCGTTATCATACATCTTCTCCAGGGAGAAAGCGAAGCCTTGTGTAAGAACTCGGTCCATCCAGCCCTTCATGATGGCCGGCACACTGAACCAGTACAAAGGAAACTGGGAGAAGAGACAGAAAATAATATTTATATTTGTATACTTTATTGTTTTATTTAAGTTGTGTATCTTTCTTTTCTTATTTTCTCAATTAATTCTGTGTTTTTAACTATGTATAGAGATTAAAGTTCTAAACAAAAACACGGACCGGTCAGCACTGTGGTAGAGACTTGTCAATCATACCCAGCTTTATGGTCTGTTTATTCTAAATGACCATCATTTACTAAATGAACATCATGCTGTATTGAAGAAGACTTGAAATTAGAAATTGAGACATAAACTCATGTTTTCAATGTTTACTAAGGGAATACATCAAGAGAGAAGTAGCGTCATTTACAGTTTTTTCTGATCGCTTTGGCACTATCTTTGAATCTATAGGCTATTTTTGCTAAACTCTACACACTAACCACAAAAAATTACTCCAAACCAGCAAAACATTATATATCTCTTGTAAAAGCAAACAATTCTTGCAAAACTCTTCAAACTCTTTAAAAAACATTTGTTTTTGCATCAATACAGTACACACAAACCATCATTTGAATAAGCCCATCAGCCATCTTGCGTGCGTTACACACAATTTCTGACTATCCGTCAAAGCTACGCAAGCAGTTCGCAGGCCGCAAGGCTGTGATTGGTCTGCTAACCACATCCTTTCTGAGTCTGGCATTTCCGGTTTCATAGCATAATACCGCTGTTTTTAAAAGCCATAGCAGAAACACGAACAATGGATCCCGTTGAAGAACGTTTGGCTGAAGAGGTTCGCAACTATGAACATTTATATAACCCGTCTTTGACGGAGTATAAAAAAAAAGACATGTTCGACAACCTGATAAATACATTTTAAAGACAGATGGCGCAGATGGCGGTAAATGCCTGGAGGGAGATATCGGTGAACGTCGGCGTGCATGTCGACTCTAAACGGTCATTGCGCCACCTATAAACTATAACGAGTCCGTAGATCCAACTGCATGGCCGGCCGCAGTTGTCGTTGCAAGAGTCTATATCGCCTTTAAGTGTTTAAGCATTCAGAAAAAACTGTATATAGACTTCTATAAAATCAGAGGAGTCTTCCCCTGGTGGTCAGTAGAGAGAATGCAACTTTAACACATGAAACATAAGGTGTGTCTATTACCAAACACTTTACGAGGTACAATGCAATACAGTGCACTGCAATTCAGTGCATTAACATATGTAGTGCACTCCGTTGCTGATAGG
>NW_027175820.1:5852500-5877500 GCF_023055335.1 Clinocottus analis
CTGAGTTCAGAGCGGCTCAGATGACCTGAAGGGGAATGTTGCAGATGCATCAACACACAAATATGAACAAATGTGAACAAATGTTGCATTCAGACTTCCACTTAATTTACTTTGTGTAACGTTGAACTGGTCCTGAACCAGTCTCAGTGTAGTGCTGGTCCTCTATAGACCTCAGCCTAGTTCTGGTCCTTTATAGACCTCCATTAGTAAACAGACCACCGGAGAGAAGATGGTATTGTTCGAGAGCGTTATTCTTAAAGCTCCTCATCGTTCACCAGCTCCTTCAGCTCAGACTCCTGCTGAACCTCCAGCGGAGACAAGTCCACCGTGCACAGACCCAGATCCAGCAGAGACACTTTGAGCTTCATGTCTTGTATGAAAAGTGCTCTATGAATTAAGTTAATTATATTATAATATAAGATGGAGCTCATTCAAACTACACTGTTGGTACTTTGTGGAGCTGCAAAATAACTCAAATACGTTCATGTAGGGAAGTAAAAAGTACAATCTTTTCCTCTGAGATGTCATGGACGACTATGAAGTGGAAATAAAATACAAAAAGCCCATAAAAAATTATACATAAGTTCAGAACTTGGTTCACTTTCCACTAATACATCAACTTGAAGATATTGATATTAAAATACTCTTTCGTGACCTCTGGCTTCACGAAGCATCGAAGACATTTGTTTGCTGTGAACATACAAACGCTCCACTCGAAGGTTTTTATGATACTGCAGTACTTATTTATCTGAACATCATGTTGTTAAACTCCTCTTTAACATTTACTCTAGCGCCATCTTCAGGCCAGAAGTTGTATTTGACCAATACTTTAATTTATAACCAAAAACCTGCAGAACTAAAGACATATTAATTTTCACATTATGGACTTGATATTATGTATACAAATGCACTACCTTATCACAATATTTCCCCTTTTATTATATCTCTTACACTGTATTATGTTTCTGTATACAGGCAAGCACTCGTGTAATTATTTGAATCATAATATATACTATTCATGTACATGTAATAGTATATGGTATCATATAACTCACACATATACTACACTTTTCACGTCACACCATAAACGTAGTATTGCCGGCAAAATTGTTAGTATTATTTATACTTGGATAAACACACGTTTGTACATTTGTTCATATTGTTCTCTCCAGAAAAGGACCAAAACTTACCAAAAGTTTGTTTTATTCAGAAAGAGTTAAGTGTCAGATTTGATTCTATTTTATTGCAGAAACATTACATTTATCATATTCCTACAGTAATACATGACAAGCATGATGTATATTTAATTACACATTATTCTTTACCTTATCTAGTATTCTATATGTACAACACTTTGTTGGCTGATCAGACCTTTATGTCACTTTACTTGAGACAGCGCTGCAGTTTAAGTACAACTCGTATACTTCTAACTTTCATATATTTAATCTCATCGCATTTCACTGGCACGTTAGCACGCCGGTGCATCCTGAGTCAATCACGTGCGAGGAAAACTGTTTTCCAGGTTTCCAAGAGCTCACGCTCCTCGATTGTGACAGTTTTGTTTTCCATTGTGCTTTGTTGGTAATCCAGAGAGAGAAAGAGACGCTGAGCGAGCACAGCAGAGAGTCTGACCCTGGCATGTAACTAGATCTCATTATTTCCCTCCAACGTCATTAGCTTTTATTTACAGTAAAAAACTGCCGGCGTCACAGTTGGTGGGATTCTCAGAATCCTGATCACCAGTCGCAGGAAAAACATCTGCTTTGGCTCTAGGGTCACAGGGGGTCGGGAAACTTCCCAAAAGTAAAGGAATAGTTCACCCAAATGGATAATGTCATCAATTTACATTCTATATGTATATATATATATATATATATATATATATATATATATATATATATATATATATAGAATGTAAATTGGTGTCCATCTCACACTGGTATGTCACACCACTGGTGTCACATGCTGCTTTACTGAGGCCGAGGTTCTGTTACTATCTACAGGAGGCACACATTTATACCGAGGAGGAGGAGATTGCAGCCATGTTGCATCACCCCACATGACGTCCCTTGTGGTTGTGGCCCAGAGGAATGTCTGCTATGTGAGTTCGATGGCCACCTAGGTGGTGAGGATTACCCGATAGACACCATACTTTGTTCTCTACCTGGCACTCAACTCCTCTGCCTTTGAAAGTTTTTCATTTCAGATAATTCTCATAAAAAGACAAAAACAATGCAGCAAAAACATATTAATCTGTGTAGTTAAGATATAACTAATAATGTATTGAGTTTAAAGGTTCATTGTTGACTATAGAAAAGGTACTCTACATGTTTTAAATGTTTTGTATGTAACAAAAGCATTATGAACACGTAGTTTATTCTAAACTAGCGGTGCTGAATACTGTACATTTAGATTGCATGGACCCGGAGGTAGAGGTGAAATGTGGCACGCATGTTGTTTATTTGGTGCATGTGGCCATGAATTGCCCAGCCCTTGCACTGCTAAGGAGAGCAGTATCACTCAGACTGAGTCTCGACAGCTGCGTCAGGATATTTGCCAAAAAGTCACCTCAGCCTCTTCAACTCTAGATCAAAGATATGCATGTTGCAACAAAATGTCTAAAAATAGCTTTGGGTGTGTGTAAGATGAGCTCAGAACAGCGAAAGACGTCTACACAGAACAGCAAAAGATGATGTAAATAACCTCAAGTTAATGAGTAAGTTGCATTTTCAGCAAACTGGACACGTCTGCAACTCTTAGAACGTCGACATTTCCTTCGTCACGAAAGAGTTGCTTCCTATTTCGTGTGCTTTTATGTGCCACAGTATTTTCAAAATAAAACTTTCTTTACAGGAATCAACATGGTTAGGTTCAGAAAACAAAACAACATGGCGAGGTTTAGAAAACAAAACTATTAAGCCTGAGGTAAAAATCATGGTTTGGTTAATATAACTACAAAAGTGACGTTACATAAGTATGAAAGTGAAGTGAAGAGTAAATCAATGTTGACTTCTTTGTTTACAAAGATCACCTGGTTTCCGTTCTTCGTACGTGGTTATTTATGAATTAGGTAAACCTACGAACGTGAGATGATGTTCAAACAAGTTTAGAACTTAAAGTAACAACTTAACATAATAATGCAACAATGTAATGTAACAACTTAACATAACAACTTTACGTAGATTCAAACATTTCAAGACTGGACTCTCTTTACAGTTCCACGTGCCAGACAGCTGGATGTTGAATACAATGTGTAACAGTTTTTACACTGATTCATTCTTGAAGGCTGCTGGAGAAAAAAACGTACAAGTTGATGATGTAACTGGGAAATTCCCTCGAACACAGCATTTCCCTGAGAGGCATCAGGAAGGTGCTAGAAGATTCCTTTCTTTTAAATTTGCAGAGTCAGCAGTGCGTCTTTATTGATGGCAAATAATACAAATATTGTATGAATTGCCCTGAAACTTTGAACAGACATTCATGTTCTCCAGAGGATGAATCTTTTGGGTGATTGACTAGCCACACCAATATTGTAAAAATATGTTGTTGCAGGACAGAACTAATGCAAAAAAAAATAAAGTAAAAGAAATAAGTAAGAGTAAGAACTAAATTATAATAGAATCAAAATAGAAATGCCGCAAGAATATAGAGAGTCAAAAAAATGTGGGATAACTGGACAGTGGTGTGATTTAAAGCCAGCAGGTCTTTGTGTGCAGTGACTACAAATGTATAATAAACATTGTACTGGAAATGCAAACACATGCAACTCAAGCTGATGTTCTTTGTGCTCTGGGGTTTTCTGTTTTACTCCCCGTTTCACTTTTATGATCTTCAGAAGTTAGATCGCAAGTTGAGGAAATGAAGCGAGCTGCTCTCCGTGTGTCTAAATTCAGGCTGCAAAGCATTTATATCTGCCAGGATCGGAGGGGGAGGAGTCATGCAGGTCAACTCTACAGAGGAAAGGTGTCGTCATGTGTGAGTCAAAGTCCACCGGGTGTTTTGTTTTCTACTCACCTGGATCTGAGGTGAACAGCGCACAGAACTGTGTAACTATGGGTGTCATATTAGTGGGGAATGTTGCATTGCATCAGAGTCAGCATGTTTTAACACACTACATCATTATATGGAGAGAAATAAAGGCACTAAAATACCAACAACATAAATAAACTAGATATTGTCACAAAAAAATGAACCCATATAATAACATATGGGTAACATGTCCATCATTAAATTAAATGTAAATATAGATTATATAATTGAAGCATGATTAATAAAGTGTGATTAATACTCTACATATTGGGATATTTGGGATTTGCGTTTGGACAATATAGACTCCAGGAATACATACTTCCAGAGTGTGTGTGTGTGTGTGTGTGTGTGTGTGTGTATAAGTGGCGGGCTGCGGGTCGGGTCCGCAGGTCGGGTCCGTGGTCTGTGTAACTGATTACAGTTTGTAGATATGACATAAAACCACTGTTTATAATATATTTTAATTATACTAAAGCAAGAGTGTTTAGCATTTAGGAAGGATATATTGGCAGACAAACATATTATTAATAAGCAAGTTTTCTTTTGCCTATCATTTGCAACAAGCACCTAAAATTAAGAATCATGTTTTTTTCTGATGGTAGAATGAGCCACGTATATATAATCGTATTCTCAAAGCCAGCGGCCACGTTACTATAGTAGCCCAGAATGGCCAAACTAAACACTGGGTCCAGAGAGGGACGGTTGTCTTTTCACGTGATCTCCGACACGAGTCGCACGCGGATGAAGTTTCAGGAGGTCGCAATCTTCAACCTGACCACTCGGTGGCACAAAATACTCCACGCTGCACCTTTAAAGTAAAGATCTCTTTGTGAAAGAATGCACGGTGTGTAGTGGTGAGCACTGTCAGCAAGAGGCCCGGGTTCAACCCCCGTTCCTGGGCAGTCCCTTTGTTTGGAGTTTCCATGTTCTCCTTGTGGCAGCACAGGTTCTTTCCAAGTTCCCTCCGGGTTCTCCAGCCTTCTCCTAAAGACATTCACCTAAAGCTAATGGGAGGCTCTGAATCGCTTCTGTGTGTGAATGAAATGAATGAATGAAAAGTACTTTATTAATCTCCAAGGAGAATTTTTTGTTTGTGTGTGTGTGTGTGTGTGTGTGTGTGTGTGTGTGTGTGTGTGTGTGAATGGTTGTCTGTCTCTATGGCCCTGTGATAATCTGGACACCTGTCCAGGTGAGCCTGCCTTCACCCAATGTCCGCTGGGATCAGCCCCTGCGACCCTGAGTAAGATAAGCATTTTTGGATAATAAATGTCAGACTACTTTTTTTTTTCTTAGTCATAAGATAAGTCATAGAAATCAGTTCAGTTCAGTAATCTAACCACCTGGGGATACATATGTTTATAACTTATTTATAATTTTAGTCTATTTACATTTTTACTTTATCTCATTTTTTATCAATCTTAATTGATTTCATTATGTTTTTTTATGTTCATTCTTTGCTTGTGTTAGAAATGTGCTATAAAAATGAAACTGAGGATAAGGTAAAACATAATAGATTTAAATATGAAAACAATACACATGGACTTATGAATTACAAACACACAATGCTGCTTTACAGTTGAACAAACGGACTTCTCGCGTGACATTCTGTCACATAACTGCGTGATATTGCACATGAATTAAATGAGGTTTTCCAGGTTTCCACGCATTAAGATCAGAGCGCAGGGATGAGAGACAACGCCCAGTGCGGGGGGCGGGGCGTGATGCTTATGATTCTCTTTCAGGAATTTAGAAAAAGGAAATAGTGCGATTAAAAAGGTTTTCCCCATCCACACAGCAGTCTTCTCATGTATGGATGGTGTATAAATACAGCGCCCAATGGAGCTGCAGGACTCACTCAAACATGTCCGGCTTCAGGATGACAAGACTTGTCTGTCTTCAAATGGTAATTCTGCCTGCTGCCCACAGGGAGCGCACTTCTTACCTGTGGAGTGCACACTGTGAGCGTCGACTCACACTTCAGTTTTTGTCTTACTGTTCACAGGTCTCGCTGCTGGTCTTCAACAACCAAATGTGTGCCGCCGCCTCCAGGTGCGTCAGCGCGGGCCAGGTGAGCAGGACTGTGGGCCGCTTTCACAGGAGGCCCTGGGTCCGCCTGAGGGGCTCCACGACCCTCGACCTGCAGCAGGACGCGCGGACCTGCGCAGAGGCGGCCGCGGCCATGCGCGGAGACCTGAGAAACCGCTCCGTGTCCCCGTGGAAGTACAGGTGAGTGACGACATGTACGGACACCGCGGATGGACAAACACGCTCAGGGTTATCACGAATGCTGCGGAGGTGGAAGAAGTACTCTGATAGTTATATTTGTAAGTAGGAATACTGCGGAGGTGGAAGAAGTACTCAGATATTTATATTTATGAGTAGGAATACCGTGGATGTGGAAGAAGTAATCAGATATTTACTGAAGTATAAGTAATATAGTAGCACCATTAAAAGTACCATTAAAAGAAAACCCTAAAGTACCAAAAGTAAAAGTACTGCATGCTACATAATGGCCCATTCAGATTAATCAATATTATTAACAAGTTATATAATATATATTATTCTGAAATTAGCCGTTCTGCAGAATGAGTACTTTTACTTTTGGTATAATACTTTAATGCTACGATAACAGTACCTTTGTACTTTTATTGAAGTAGAAGTAATAATGCATACTTGTTACATAGAGTATTTATTCTTCCAGTTGTGGCCGGATACACAGCTAACACACAGAGACCAACACCTCAGTCTTCATGTGATTATAGATTTAAGACTGGACATGACTAGGAAATGTGGAAAAATATGCCCCTACTTTATTGAATGCCATGATATTACTTGCTATACATAAACAGATGTTAAAGTGTACTTTACATTTTGCCTGGCTCAGCAAAAAAAGAACAACAACATGTTACTTCTTAATCATTTTATTGAACAAACCTAACTCCAAAAAATCTAAACACAAAAAGCACCAAGTTAAAAAAGACCAGTAGTTACATTTTAAAGTGCAGTTAAACCGATACTCCCTCCGTGTATTATTGCAGTATTTGTTGACATTGAGATTGTTGATTAAAAAAGAAGATAAATTGTGCAGCCCTACGTGTAACCGGCCCTTTGAATAGTCTTTTCCTGGGTTCAGCTCAGTGCCTCGCAATCACAGAAAGGACATTTTGTTCTTGAAATGAGAATAAGAAACAATTCACGATGAAAAACAAGTACCAACGTAAATCACTCCGACTGAGGTGGTCTGTGTTGTGTGATTGTCTCCTTTCAGACTCAACAAAGAAGACAACCGTACTCCTTACGAGATCCCCTTTGCCGAGTGCCTCTGTGACGGCTGCATCATCAACCAGCATGAAGACATGCGGTACAACTCCGTGCCCGTGTTTGTGTCGCTGATGGTCCTGAGGAAGACTCCGTGCCCACGAGACCCAAACAAGTTTATGGTGAACAAAGGTGTCATCAACGTGCCGGTGGGCTGCACGTGTGCCGTGCCCAAGTACACCAAATGATCGAAGACGCTGTTGCACTCATGTCGGTGCTGATTCTTTATTAACCGACCAAAAATGATACGTCTTGTAGCGTTAAATTGGTCTCTTTCTATGTGATACGTAAAGGTTTCATTAGTTAGAGGTATTTATTGCAATTTTCTGTTTGTCTGTTGGAAATGCGAAGTACAAGTGGCTCAAAATAGTACTTAAGTACAGTACTCAACCAAATGTACAACCTATTCTCGCATTGACAACTCAAATTCAGACGTTTAGTCACTAAGCTACAAACAGAAACATTCTAGCGTCAGTTTTGGACGCGTCAGGTACGGCGTGTACATGTTTGTTAGCGGGCAGCAACCTCCAGTTCTCTAAGTGAAGCCGATGCTTCGTGTGTTAAAGCTGCATTCTCTCTCTTGACCACTAGAGGTGGCTCTTTTGGTTGTATCGAAGTCTATGCTTAATGTGTTAAAACTGCATTCTCTCTACTGACAACCAGGGAGTGACTCCTCTGGTTGTATAGAAGTCTATGCTTCATGTGTTAAAGCTGCAGTTTCTCTCCTGACCACCAGGGGACGACTCCTCTGTTTTATAGAAGTCTATAGAAAATAGAAAATGACTATACTCCTCTCTTAATTTCTTCCCTCAGTAAACATTGTAAACATGAGTGTATGTCTTAATCTCTAGTTTCAAGTCTTCTTCAATGCATTAAGTAAATTATGGAAATTTAGACTGAAACAGACCATAAAGCAGGAGATGATTTAGGGTGGGGCTACAAGGTGATTGACAGGTCGACACCAGAGATGTCTATACCGTCTCTACGTCTTTCTTCAGTCCAGGTATGGTAACTTTTGTTCATTGTTAAAATACTGAGCACTGAGCACCGACCGGAGGACGCTCGCCCTTATAGTATGAATGATTTGTCAACGCTCAATCTGAACGCCGAGCGCCCCCATTCGTTCTCTCTTTATTGGGGACCTTGAGAGAAAAATAAGGTAATAGACGCCATGAGGACACAAGAACTGTAAATTGACAAATAGTTCCGGCACACATAAAAACTTGAACAGAAGCAGGCTAGGTGTTCCCACCTGTTTCCACTCTTTATGTTAAGCTAAGCTCAGTGTTTATCGTCCGTGGCTTCAGGTTTAAGTGGCAATCGTACTCTCAGCAGCAAAAGGAACTCGCATATTTCTCAATTTGTCAAGCTATTCCTTTAAAATGGGACAGTATTGGACACACATTACACACACATTACGTAAAGGAGAGGAATTCCTTTTAAAAATACTGTAAAACATCAAACGTCTTGTTTAAAATACGTGCTGTTTTTCATTTGACTTAAGCCTTGTTAGGCGAAATGTGTGGATTGTTAAATACTTTTTTATTATTTAAAACAAAGTCTATATTTATTATATTTGTTTTACTATGATCAAACGTAATGTTGATGTGTTCAATGTGACGTGTCCAGTTAATTAGGCATTTGTTTTAAAACTGTGAATGTCGGCCTCTGCTGGATTAAATGTGTGAAACTTCTCTGGAGGCTAAAATGTGACCAATAATCTATTATTTTAGGTTTATTAGTAAATTGTTTTCCTCTATAAGATATTTTGTGATTTCTTGTAACCCTTGAGCCAATCAGATGTTGAATAATGTAACATCCCTCTTCACTGGTCCAATGAGTAGTTACATTTAGATTTGTTATTTAGTCTTTTATAAAGTGTGAAGGCACACACACGCCTCATAGATGCCTGTGCTGCTGCTCGTCTCAAACATGAAATAAAAGGTTTTCTTTGTATCTTGTTGTGTCTTTTGTGGTCTCCTTCATCTATTTAATTGCTTTACCTTTCACGTAAAAAAAAAGTCAGATAAGTAGTTTCACTAATATCAGAAGTAAAACAAATAGATTCAAAACCTGATTATTATGCATACTACTCATCCCTGTGATGCCTAACTGGCCTTTTATTATAAGTTTAAATACGGACAAATAACTCTTACACAATCAATTAAATTCATCAATTCTATATTAAACAATATGCACCTTTGATTCTGGGTTGTCTCTTTAATATAGAATATAATTTTATAAGCATTCTGATTGACTAAAATAAATCTAAAACAAAAAAAGGTTATCTGTCCTATAGAGACAGACATTAATTTATCCAAAAGAATACATCTATCTAATAAACTCGTGAAACTACCAAACACAAATATCTTTTTGCTAGCCAGTAGAGCAACCATTTACAGAATCCAGCTTAAAAAAGATTTCTTGTCAATTGTATTTCAAAATATGTGCAATTCACTGACTGCTACTTTATTTCATTTTTTTTAAGGGATATCATAAAATGCTTGGGAAATAATGTAAAATACACAAAGCAGGTGATTAATGGAAGTGTGTTGAGAGTTTTCTTACACTCAAATTCAAAAAATAAAGCATTGTTTAAAAGATTAAGTTATTATTTACTATTTGATTGCTATTGGGTTTAATTCATCAACTTTTGTGGGTGTAAAAAAAAAACGAGGATGTAACACCAATGAGTCATACAAACTGAGTGGAAGTGACAAAAGAAGTTATTGCAACAGCAACAAAGCACCATAAGATGTCACACTAATGAAGTCTCTGTGTCCACGTATGTCCCTCACCGTACAAGCGGAGCTGTCTATGTTTATCTTTTGTTCATTGATTCATTTCTCTTCAAGATGCTGATACCTCTCTAGATGTGCTAACTTTCTCCTCAAGGTTTCCCTTTTGCTCAGGTGGTCACCCGCTAATCGAATAATAGCCTGATGGGTAAAGGAGAAAAACTACAGACAGAAGGACAGACACAACAGGAGACTTTCCCATTGATGTCAAGTCGTACCTTCTCTGTCTACTTCTCAGAGACGTATCTATAAACACTTAATATTGCACTTCGTAAAGATTGATGTAGATTGCTGGTCAAATGTATGACTATGTATGTAATGTAAGTATGTAAGTATTTCTCTGCAAAAACCAGCTGTACACAGTGGAAATGTTTTATGTGAATACATTGATCTCCAACCATCTCGCTGTTATATGACAAAAAAACAACAACAAGATGGTAGCAGACTAAATGGCAAACTGAGGGGTTCAAAGTATCACTGTGGCTCGTAGTTGTTGAGGAAGGAAGTACATTATTGAACATGAGTGCAGTTCACTCCAACAAAACTACCGTTTTATATGGATAGCCCTTACTCTTAGCACAGATGGGTAGTATTTTTATTACTTGTATTTGAAATACGTATTTCAAGTACTTTGACCCTATCAAATCCAAATCTCAAAATACTCAATTAAAAATTTGGAGTAATTTTGTATTTACAAAATACTCACACTACTTTTTCCATGAATCAAAAAACAGTTCACTTATTAAGCTCCTTATTGTTCGATTTAACACCACCCTCGCCTGTTTAGCTCTGGTTGAGTGACTGCACAGGAGGCGTATAACACCAGAAATATTACAAAAGTTAGTTGTTCATAAGAACAACTAATGTTTGTAATATTTCTGTAACTGAACTGGCTACTCAGTGGTTGGGTCTCAAGAACCAAAATAAAAGGATCATTCTGTTTTAAAGATGTCATGTGTGAACCTGTATGAGACACTTAACACTGTAATATAGAACTGTGTGGCCAGTGTAAGAGAGAAAGAAGTAGACCACCATGCCACTGGCCAGTGTAAGAGAGAAAGAAGTAGACCACCATGCCACTGGCCAGTGTAGGAGAGAAAGAAGTAGACCACCATGCCACTGGCCAGTGTAGGAGAGAAAGAAGTAGACCACCATGCCACTGGCCAGTGTAAGAGAGAAAGAAGTAGACCACCATGCCACTGGCCAGTGTAGGAGAGAAAGAAGTAGACCACCATGCCACTGGCCAGTGTAGGAGAGAAAGAAGTAGACCACCATGCCACTGGCCAGTGTAAGAGAGAAAGAAGTAGACCACCATGCCACTGGCCAGTGTAGGAGAGAAAGAAGTAGACCACCATGCCACTGGCCAGTGTAAGAGAGAAAGAAGTAGACCACCATGCCACTGGCCAGTGTAAGAGAGAAAGAAGTAGACCACCATGCCACTGGCCAGTGTAAGAGAGAAAGAAGTAGACCACCATGCCACTGGCCAGTGTAGGAGAGAAAGAAGTAGACCACCATGCCACTGGCCAGTGTAAGAGAGAAAGAAGTAGACCACCATGCCACTGGCCAATGTACAGTAAGAGAGAAGTAAGTAGGCTATTCACTTGTTAAGTTACCTGTTCACTTTAGTAGTGATTTACTATTTACCTTTTATTTTTAATATCTTTTATCTGTGCGAAATTTGATGTACAGTAATTTATTGAGGCTCTTTACCTGTGTACAACTCATTTCAATTCTATATTTTGCTTTTATATATACATAGGCCTAATGCCTTCTCATAATTGATGAATATTTTCTTGTTGATACAGAGCTAAAGTTTATGAGCTCCACTTAAGCCCCAGCCCTTTGCCTTGGATTCCAAATGGTTTTGCAAACCCATACGAATTATAGAATATCTCCTCAACCACAAGGGCTATTTGAATAATTTCCAAAAGGTATACTACGGAAAACACTTCTGAGAATAGTTAAGAGGTTCATATAGCAGTATATGTGTTACCTCTTTATTGGTTGATGATAGAACACAGGAAAAAAAAGAAAAGTGCACATTTTGTGTACCGGAGGTTCAGGTCTCTGAAAGCAAAAATGCCCTAACTTTCTCCCTTCACCTTGGACGCCTCTGGTTCCACAACAAAGGGGCTCTGCTCAAGCAGATGCACCAATACACAGCAAGCAAGGCTGTGTATAATATTGCTTGATCCATAAGTTAGTCATATTTCAGTTTTTTGGTTGAAATATGGCTGATATCTTCCAGCTTTGTCTTACGGTGGTTTTGGCGCAATTGGCGGTTCTGAAGGTCATAAGCTTTCCAGACAGGTGTACTCATCATGTGTGGCATCAAGCTAGGGATATGATCATTTATATTTTCATAACTTGGGGAGCTCCCTCGCGTCACTTTCGAGTCATTTATGTTTCTGTTAATATTTATGGTTGAATTGTGCTATAGACATGTAAAATGGAGTTATATGTTCGTGTGTGTGTGTGTGTGTGTATATGTGTGTATATATATATATATATATATATAGAGAGAGAGAGAGAGAGAGAGAGAGAGAGAGAGAGAGAGAGAGAGAGAGAGAGAGAGAGAGAGAGAGAGAGAGAGAGAGAGTCAATTGAGTTGTTGTCTTTTAATAGCTTTGCTTAGTTACACTGACATTCTGTGACTGTTCTTGTCTTTTGTGTGGTTCACCAGAGCGTTGTGTACATTCGCCCAAACCAACGCTCTGCTTTAGCAAATTGTGAGAAAACGTAGAACCCAGAGTATTTCCTGTATTTTAAATACAAAATACATGTATTGTATTTTGTTACATTTTCTGGCACCAGTATTTTGTATTTAATTTTAGTACATTTATTTGAGGGGTGTTTTCTATCAAAATACATTTTGATGTATTTTTGCCCATATTTGGCTTTTAACTCCAAAAATACACAATATGATGTCAGAAACATTTATAATAAACTCATTTAAAACCCTGCAAAACAATGCTGGCATGTGTTTGGTGAGTGTGGGGAGTTTCCCTTCAGGTCATAAATTTAGTACCTGCTGGCTGTACTTTAGAGACAGACCTACCCGTTAAATCACTATTCACAGCAACCAGGTAAAGAAAGATTAGGTGAAGTTTGCATTTTAAATATATAATTAACTCTGCGATGTGCAATATTTGCTATATCTGCAGCACATTTACATTTCTCTGCACAACCCAAATGGAAATGTTTTATCAGCCTCTGCAGTAACATTGACTTTTGTGAATACAGTGATGTGAAACATCTCACTCTCATGATCCTCTTTGTGAAGCTTCTGGAGAAGATTTCCCATAAAAGGTTGTAAAATAATCCACAGTTAAACAAAGAATTCTGAACCTTAGATTTGCCCTCATGCATTCAAAAATAAAGGTTCACATCAACTTCAATTTAATCTATTTATTTTAAAGTGAAAGATTTCATTTACTGTATGCAGTTATGGGATCAGCGTGTACCTGGGAGGGTCGATGTTGTTTTACCAGAGGAACAGTAGCAGGAGTCATGATTTGTTCCTGGTGTGCTTGCTAAGTTTAAATAAACTTGATAATTTCAAACACTGATTATGGATTATGGATTTACGAGTACTTCTCGTCCCAGTGATGCCTATTTAAAGTTTCAAGTGTGTGTTTGATTACGGTCAAAGAGCCACTACACACTATATCAAAATAAGCAATTGTATCTTAAACATTTCATAGATGACTCTTATAATAATTCTAAGTGTATAAACACGTATGATGTCTAATTTTCTTTACAATTTCAAGATTCAAGAGATTCAAGATATTTTAATGTCATGTGCACATATAACAAAGTTACTTACAATGAGAAGCTTATTTTGGTCCTCCAACAAACCAAATGACAAAAAACGTTAAATAAAAATAAGGCACAAAATATATTAGAGGTATTGCACAAAAATAAGGCACAAGAATATGAAGACAGTATTGCACAAACAGTGTATAAAGCAGGGGTCACCAACCTTTGTGAAACCGAGAGCTACTTTGAGGTACAAAATAATACGAAGAGCTACTTGTTTGATACAAACTTCCTGAACAACAAAGTTGCACAGATCACCTTTTAATTATACTATATGTGAACTGTCTGATCACATATCAATGTTAATTATTCCTCACAATAATTATTAACAATTTCCACAACAATGAAGGTAAAAAAAAAAGTTTTTATCACTTTGTTAGAAAAATGAAAATAAAGTTATATCCAAGCAAAAAATAAATATTTAGTTACTACTAAATAGCTTATTGCGGAAAACAATAAGCTATTTTTTGCAAAACAAAACAGAATAAGTGCAGATGTGTGAGCATCAGGTTGTATCAGTGGCTCAGTGAGCTGCTTTCCTCTACACATCTTTTTAAAACAGGAAAGATTTACAGATGCACAGAAAGATTCACAAATATATTTGATTTACAAATCCACACAGAAGAATTTACAAATATATTCCAATGATATATAAATGTAAAAAAGAAAATCACAAATATATTTCTGCATTTGTATGTATTTGTGTGTGGAATACAGTAGTATTCAGAGAACGTGAACTTTCAGTTGTGAGTTTTCTTGTCAAGTAACAGAAAAGATCGCATTTTGAGAAACGGCCGTTCTAGACATCGTCACGCTGATTGGCCAAGACACGACATGTCACATCAAAGATGTTTTATTGCATAGATGACAACATCAGCTTTTTTTGACGAAAAAACACACAACTGAAAGTTGACATTCTCTGAATGTTACTGTTGTTGAGTCACAAAATGTAATTTTGTATGTTTTCAGGCGAGAAGTTAGTTGTTTAAGCATATAATCTGTGGTTGATTTGTCAAGAATTAGCCTACTTAAAAAGATGGGCGGACGAGTTGATGTCCTGCTCGCGGGACCGGGCAGCCCAGTCAGCACCGGGTGGTCAGCGCTCCTCTGCCCGCTGAGATCAGCCTGATCTCGACAGGATTTTTTAAATGACCCGCTGGCTCCGATTTATCCGAAGCAATTGAACATGAGATATAATTTGGTTTTGAGGATCTAACGAGCAAACATTATTAGTTTATTGTATATATATATATATATATATATATATATATATATATATATATATGTATTGTTGTTTAAATCGTCTGCATGACGCAACACTGTAAGAACACGGACAAAGTATTTAAGATGCTTTATTGTGGTCCGAGACGGACTACAACGTTGTGTTGTCACCGCTGCAGACACTATTATGTTATGTTACACTATTATGATGTTAGACGTCACTAACATCGCCGGCCGTCACGTCATAACTACGTCGCTTAGTGAAAGTAGACTCAAATTCTCTGAACACTGCAGTTGTCTTTTCCTAACTCCTCATGAACTCTCCTTCCCATCTTTCTTTGATCCTGTGATGTTTCCACAGAGATCAGGGAAAAGTGCTTGGGGTTAGACGTTAAGAGGTAATTATTTGACTTTTTGACTGCAGCCAATATTTGTTTAAATTTTGACAAATTGCCACCATTACAAGTAGGCCAAATTAGCTATTAGCACTTAGAGTTAGCAATGTGCCCATGAAAGTAGAGAAAACTACCACCGTATTACTTTGATACTGAAGAAACTTTTAAACGCTATGGTTCTCAGGCAAGTTCTGCAGTTCGTGGGGGTCTCTGTTTCTAAGACTTCTATGCGGACACATGAAGACATTCACGGAGGACATTGGCGACAATGATGTGAAGTGTAAGTACTGAATCTAAAAATATATATATATTTTTAATAATGTGACAACAGGAAGCTAAAGGTTTGTTTATAATTAAAGAAAGTTTGGTACTCAGTAGTTAAGGTAAATGACTCATTATGCACTCATTATGCAGAAGGGCTCGTGTCAGTATGATAATATAAGTGGATTATATTTATTGATGCGTTATGTGTTTTCCTGCACTTCACTAATGTTGTAGCTGGGAGAGGCTGGTAGAGGTATTTCTGCCTGATAGTTTGTGAACTTCCACCCCAGTATCACCACATTTCAATAATATTAACTAATTTGTTGTTTTGTGTTATCAAAATAAATCTTTCGTATGGAACAACACACAGCCTACTGTGGGCCGTCGCCTACGCCAAAACAATCACAGGCACGCTCACAGGTAGCTACGATGACTGACAGGCTTCACAGCTACACAGCTCATGAGACATTCACTGACCTCCTGAACCCTGTAATTACAATTAACCAGTCTTCTTACCTCGAACAACTTATCAGGTTAAAACCAGAAATCAACCTTTGTGTCGGAAACTGGTCATTTTGTCGCTAATTGCGTCTGCGCTAAGCAAGTAGCAACCAAAGTGCCAACGAGTAAGTAAAGTACAGGTACCTCAATGTGCACTTAAAGTACTTGGGTACTTTCCACCATATATATATATATATATATATATATATATATATATATATATATATATATACATATATGACAACAAATTAGTTGTATAAAGTTCAGAAACAGAGACAGAAACTTTATAATGTAGTTATTAGTTCTATATTACACAATACAATGTAATCAAACAAGATGGTGTGTTTCTGTCTTCATTTGGGCACTAAACATTACATTTAAGATGCATTGCGTCTTCTTTATTAGTGTGCTTTATTTAGTAAATTGCTTTATCTTAACATGTATTTTTTAATATCTAAAGTTTAATTCTTCAAATATAAAAATACATGTGAAGTCATTAAATGATAAAGAGTGATACAAGTAGTAAAAATCCACAAAAAAAACAAAATGAAAGAATATGACGCTGTTAGCATTAATAGACAAATGAAATGATGTAATCTGTGACAAATGGAGGAATTCATGCTTCTTCGTTTAAAACAGACACA
This sequence comes from Clinocottus analis, assembly GCF_023055335.1. Lineage (NCBI taxonomy): Eukaryota > Metazoa > Chordata > Actinopteri > Perciformes > Cottidae > Clinocottus > Clinocottus analis. Next base: position 5,869,490 of record NW_027175820.1, read on the forward strand.
AATAAACAGACAACACTTCATCATTGTTGCACGAGTCGTGATCCTTTAATCCATCAAGTAACAATACAATAATAAAGATGACCCCAGTTGGATTAAAAGAAAACCAAATTTCAACATTCACAGAACCAAATCTGACAGAAATATGAAGCTGTTTTTGTTGTTTGCTTATCAAACACAAACATGTTTCTGTTTCTACACAACAAAAACAAGAACTAAAATGAGCTGTTTGTTCCGCCCTCGTTTGTCAGCTTCCCCTTTGAGGGGATTTCTTCGTTCTTTCTCTCTCTTGACCAGTGAACTCACACATAGAACTATAGAAAACCTCAAGGTAACGTCACGCTGGATGAGTTTCAGGTTGTGATTTCTGAACACAGTCAGCTAATATGTGTACTTATTGTTGGAAGAAAAAATGATTTGTTTCATGGCCTGTGACATATGAGTGAACTTTACCCTAATTATGACTCCGATGTGAACTTCCCCTAACACAAAATTCAGTTTGGGAGTCAAGCGATCTGCGATATATGTATATGTATATACATATGCTATATATGTTTGTTCCAGACTGAAGATAAAACACATTGTTGTTCTTATGGTTTAAAACATATCTCTGGGATGACGGGAGAAAGGAGCTTCTGTGATTGTGTGATTAATGTCTTTAAGGGGTAACTTAAGGGGTAGCTTGTTCAGGGAGCAGTCTTGGGATATGCGATTCGTTAAGCCATATGTCGTATGTCTGACTTTGTCTCCTTCCTTGCAACAAATAAATGATTTTACCACCAGGTGTCGAGTACATTTTTTTATCACTTATTATAAAGTTTTATAAATACAAGCAACAAAATAACTAATTACTTAGTTATCACTGGATGTTTATTAACTACTCACTAAGTCACCATAAAGCTTCACCCGATGAGTAGTGGTGCTCTGGAAATGTATGTTTACATAATGCAAATTAGCTGTGTTTTTTTCGAATATGTGCTTTACATAAACTTTTACATACACTCTTAACTTTGGATGAAATAAGGTTTCCAAATTCTTGTTCGTATAAGAGTTCATATGTATGGAAGCCCATTTCCGCCACACATGAAAAAAAAAATTAGGACCAAAAAAAAAAAAAAGAGGAATTCCACTAGTCTGAAAAAAGACATTACAAAATAGCTCAACATTTATTAGAGCATTAAAAACAACAATGTTTTTGTAGCGTGTCCAGTTAATGTGTAAATCCCACATTTCAGACGTGTAAATAAATAGTTTTTGCACATTGTGTGTTGCAGCAATAACAGAAACTCCTTTTGTCCCGGCGGCAGCAGCTTCACTAAAGCTCTCACATGACATGAGACAACATATTTCCTCCAGAGCGACAATGCCGTCTGCTGCGAGGGTCATGACGAGTCTCAACGTGTCTTAGGGAGAAAGAAATGTTTTCCAGCGAGGAAAAAGACCAACTTTAAATTATTATTTTTTTATTCATATTGTAGTGTCCCTGGTTGTTGTTCCTGTATTTGCATAAGGTTGTAACACACCTTTCGCGGGATTATTCCCTTTCAATCTCTGGTTATGGAAACATCCTCCCAAACTCTTTCTCTTGAGATTTCCTTTTGTTTCCCTGCACGTCAAGCGCAACTTGAGCTCAAGCTTCTCGCCCCTAGAGGGGTTTGTTCTGGTAGGATCGGTTTTCATGGAGTTCATTTCCCTCATACCCCCCCCCCCTACCCCTCCCTCCACACACACACACACACACACACACACACACACACACACACACACCTCCCACACCTCGAGGTGGAGAAACTATTTTAGTGTCACATTTTCACTCTTAAGCTTTTGAGCCCTATGCCCCCCCGCCCTCCCCCACACCAAAAAAAAAACCTGCTGCACCAGTTATCAGACAAGAAAATGATTTAAAAGAAAAAAGAAAAAACAGGTCAAGTGACATTTCCTACAAGATCTCCGGAACCACAGCGTTGATTAACTTCATTTAAATTATTAAAATACAATAAAGACTTGTGGGAAGAGATCTATCCAAACAGAAAAAGAAAAAAAAAAATACTGTCAAGTTTACGTAATTACATAAAACCCGTAACCTCATAAAAACCTTGCCGTCACTTTTTCGAGCAAAAGTTACTTTTCACCTTTCTGTTAATACACTATGAGCAATAATGAAATACAAAGTTATTCAATAATTTGTTCGGTAGTAGTTACATTTATACAGTGTTACAGTTACAACCGGACCTTTGAGGGTGACCATGATGCTGATGTGGCCTGAGGTGAAAAGGAGTTTGACATCCCTGCTTTAAATGAATGGAAACAACTTACCCAAAGTATCATGTGCACAGAACAGAAGACAGCCTGCTGTCTTCTGTTTGGATCATAGTAACCAGGTAGTGACGTCATCAGTTTCAGGTATCTATGTTCCTAGCTTGTAGAAAGTCTTCTTTACCTACAGATGTTGTTTAGTTTTGCACACAAACAACATGTGCAGTGGTCAATCAGACTGACAACGGACAGAGATGAATATCCCTCTGGCAGCAACATTTCAGTTATAGTGGATTCTTTTCTGGTTTTTTTTTTGTAATATGTTTTTTATTGTTTATTTGCATATTTATAATACTTGTTTTGATTTTGTTTCTTTTCCCCATACCTATGGTTTGAGTTAAAACCCATATATGTAAGCAAATTCCTCTGTTACTATGACATAAATCCATTTAATGTAGGGCTAAGAAACCCACATTGAGGAGTGTGAATATTCAATTCAGTCTATTTTGCATAACCTAAAATCACAAATTAAAATTTGCCTCAGAGGGCTATATAATCTGTAGACATACAACATCCCTATCCCAGGACCTCACAGCCGTGTGTTACAGCACATTTAAAGAATATGACAGAAATGTAATTGAATCGACAGCACTCTGCTGCATCAGAAATTCCCTTCAAAATAAAAGCGCAGGATTCTTTTTGCCCATGTGTGGCAGAGGGCCGCTTCACGGGGGCCACGCAGGCCACGTAAAATGACGCAGCGGGCTGATTCGGCCTGGAGTTTGACGCCAGAGATTTAAAACTGGCTTCAGAGCTTTAACGTTTCAGAACTTCGGAGCTTTAGAGCTTTGGAGCTTTAAATGTCCCTCTGGTGAATTTAGACTCTTTCCCTTGTCTTAAAAAAGAGTGTCTCATTATTTTGAGAGTTATTTACTATTTCAAAACACTAAGTCAAAACATAAAGAAAGTGTCTTATTATTTTGAGACTTTATTTAATGGAGTCAATTAAGGCTCTGTTGAAATTTTTATTACTGAAAGAAAAACATAAATATAACATCTTTATTACGAACGTTTTAACTATAGTTTATAGAAATCAATATATTAAGTCTGTCTTTGGTCGTGGTTATGGTGACAGGTCAGCAGTACTGACCCGGTCTCTTGAAGTCTTTCCAGATACTCACGCGATCATCCGAAGGCTTCGTGGTCGTGGCTACGAGCTGCGAGTACGCACAGCGGCTGTACTCCCGAGGCACCACCTGAAAATAACTCCAGTTCGGGGGGTCGGTGGGATTGATGCCCAAGTGTCTCATGCACAACCCCAAATAAACGTCTTCGATGTAAACGGCTTTAACGTGTCTGGAGGCCTCCACAAGCTTTCTTGGGAGATCGAGGGATAAAACGTAGCCCATGCCCAAAGCGTAGCGAGGGTAACTTGGCGACGGGAAAATCTCCTCAGGGAGGAACCACTTTGACGTCCGCTGTCTCAGGACTGCAGCGTTGCCTTGCACGAGTCCCGTCATGTAGTTTGTCCTCGGAGCGTTCGCCAACATGCCGACAAGCATGGGTACATTTAGAAACATGTCTGAGTCAATCTTCATGGCGTAGGAGGCGCCGGGGCAGTGCGCGTCCAGCCACTCCAGCATCACCATGGTCTTGATGGTGAGGTTCTTGTAGGAGTCCAGGAAGTCGCTTTGGAGCAGGTCGCGGTGCTCGCGGCTCTCCTGTAGCAGCTGTTTGTCGGGCTGCGGCATTCCCGCCCCTGACCCGCCGTGCAGCCCCATCAAGAAGAACAGCACCACCGCTCGACCCTCCACCTCTCGCTCGCCGCCCCAGCTGCTGCGGATGACGTCACGGTGGGCCCTGTTATCGGGCGCCACGGGAACAATCAGAACGAGGAAAGGCTTTTGCTGCTCGCACGCCTTGGGCTCGTTTATGACGAAGTGGTACTCGGAGGGGTATTCCACCAAGTAGGGGCCAGGATATTTATAAGGAATCGGCGTCTGCGCCTCATACTTGTTTGGATCCGGCGGCTCTGGGGTCAAAGCCGGGACGATCTCAGTTGGTTCAGGTCTATGCGTGCCGAAGACTGGACCCCTCGGCTTGGGAGGGACGATGCGTTGTCTCTGACCCTTGGTCATGCTCCCCCACTTCATCGGGTTCCACTCAAGCACCATTCCCTTTATGTTTGTGTTGTAGAAAAACAAAACCACCGTCGACACCAGGACGACAAAGACAAAGTAGCGGCGTGAGGAACTACACCCCTTCTTGCTGTCCAGCGATGTCCCAGCATCCTCGGCCCCCTGGCTGAGAGCAGAGACAAGACAGTGAGACGGGCAGCAAGGGGAGTAGTATATTTACTTAAGCACTGTGTTGTAGCTTTTTCTGCCACCACGTTCAAGGATAATTTATTTGAATTGGCATTATGAGCAATGTAAAACAGCAGCAGTAAAAACTATTCTCTGTTTGGATAACAAGGCCGACATCTTAACGTTAAACATACAACATGAGGAAAAAACACCATGATGTCTGAGCACCAACATCATGTAAACAGATCCTCTCTGAAGGAAATGATTGTGCCAGAGTTTCGTTGAAGAAACAATAGAATCATAATATAAACATTTATTACATTTAGCTGATGCTTTTATCCAAAGCAACTTACATTTGTGTTCTATACACCGTAGACACAGCAACGTGGAGCAATTCAGGTTTAAGTGTCTTGCTCAAGGACACAACGACAGGAATTAGTGGAGCAGGGACCTGATTCATAGATCCTCTGATTGAAAGATGGGCATGCTAACCACTGAGCCACAGTCACAGAGTAAGGCACATAAATAAAGTAAAAAGTTCAACTAAAAGAGAAAAAAGTAAAATACAACAAAGATTAAATACAAGAGTAAAAACAAAGTGTACAAGAAGTGATACTAACAGCAGTGTCTGATGGAAACTAAAGTATAAAAGTAGTATTAAGAGTGCATATTGCATATACATATTTATACTTATTCCACCACTGCAGTGTTGCTTCTTTTATTTAAATAAACTTTCTGAGTACTGGAAGTAAATTAACAGTACTTCTCATCAAAAAAAAATAAATTCTCAGGTTCCTCCAAAAAACTTGTTTGACAGATTAAATGTTCTAGTTTTCAGTAATTGTTAATAAATCACGCCAAATAGGTTCATCTAGCATTCCTTCCTCTTCTTTGCTTCCTCGTGAGAACTGCTTAATTTTTACAGGTGATAAAAATGTATTACATACCTTTGCCCTCCCGAAGCAAAGACACTTTCCAGCATGTTGACACTCCCAAAAATGTTGATTGTCGTCTGTTTTATATATATATATATATATATATATATATATTTATATATATATATATATATATATATATATATATATATATATATATATATATATATATATATATATATATTAATGGGGGCAGAAACGTGACATTATCAAATTCATGACAGAATTTTAAAGCATTCAGTTGCAGTGGAAGAGAGACTCTCACCTTGTCGCCTGACAAATTAACAGCACAAATATATTTAAAAAATCAAATCTCGAAGGTTCGATTCACGGATTCGTCCATCGCTGTATCGGACCACGCTTCTCGCCGCCGTTAGCCAGCTCCAGGGTGGTTGAAGTAACCATGACGGTGTGTTTCCTTCTGCTTCTACCTGTAGCCACACCTTTGTTTGCCGCCCTCCCTCCTCGGGGTTGGCCTGTGTTGTTTTCGCCTCAAAGCTGGTGTCAAGATGGGAATGCTCCAGACAGAGCCTTTAAGGTGTGTGTGTGTGTGTGCGTGTCCGTGTGCATGTGCATGTGTGTGTGTGTGTCTGTGTGTGTGTGTGTGTGTGTGTGTGTGTGTGTAAAGAGGAGGGTGGGGTGTGTGATTCTACTAACACAGCAGGTTGTTTATGTAACAAGGTGTATAAGGTTCCATTACTCTTATTTATTCATTAACTTATTAAACTTTTATCTTATTTTTTGGCAGAGTGAAGAGAATTGTTGCTTTGTATGTTTCTGACACAAAAGAAGTGGCGGTGTGGAAGTTTTCATTAAGTACAAACCTTAAGAAGGAACCTTTAGAAGGAACCTTTATACCAAAACTTTAGAATTGACCTCTCGAACAAATCTTCAGAACAAACCTTGAGAACGAACCTTTAAGATGAATCTTTAGATTGAACCATTAGAACGAACCTTTAAAAAGAACCAGGAGAACGAACCAGGAGAACGAACCAGGAGAACGAACCAGGAGAACGAACCATTAGAACGAACCTTTAGAACGAACCATTAGACACACCTTTAGAACGAACCTATAGAACAAACCTTTAAAATGAACCTCTAGAATTAACCTTTAGAACCAACCTTTAGGACAAACCTTTAGAACTAACCTTTAGGACGAACCTTTCGAATGAACCTTTTGAATGAACCGGAGGAATATGTGCTAATTGTCAATCACAATGTAGCCCCACCCCTAAAGCACCCTTGATAATGTACTAAATGAACATCATGCTGTATTGAAGAAAAATTGAAACTAGAGATTGTGACATAAAGTCATGTTTATAATGTTTACTGAGGGAATATATTAAGGGAGAAGTAGAATCATTTATATAGACTTCTACACAACCAAAGGAGTTGCCCCCTGGTGGTCAGGAGAGAAAATGCAGGTTTAATGCAGGAAACGGAGGATACGATTGGAACACAACCGGTGTCATGACGTCGTGTGGACAGGCGTCAACAGAGAAGTTTGGAGACAATGACATAGATGCTTGCGTTTGTATCCGTGTATGTTCCCAAAGGTTGCCGTGTGGACGGAGATCGTGTTAGTGTTGCCTAAACCACCAGAAGAAGGGAGAGAAGCTGCCATGTCACAGCAGTCGTTTCAAAAGTGAGTTATTAATTAGGCCAACAACACCCCCACCCGTCCCGTCCACACCACACAGGGTACAAGGTCCTCGTGCAGGCAGGTGTGTGACCTTGAGAGGTTTGTTTTTAACGCCTGCACAGGCGCACTCGCTCTCAGGTTGCATGTCAGCTGATGTTGACAAAATTGATCTCCTCCTCGACTAACCCGCCAAAGCAGAACCCATGAACTAAAATATCATGTAAATGTGAGCACTGTCATTTATCAGACACGCAAATCCAGTGGGGGAGGAAGAGCAGCTGCCTGCCCAGATCCGTCGAAGCCATACCAAAGTGAAGGAAGCAAAAGTGTGTCATTTGTGTGCATACTGAAGAAACAAAAAAAGTTTAAAAAAAAAGAAGTATCACAAAATGAGCTTAGAGTATGAAAAGTGGATCTAAAGTGGCAGAGAGGTTGATCACTTATTTCTTTATTATTGGATTATTGTTTTTCACAATAAAATATATAAACATGTGTTTTTATCAGGGCTGTGTAAGTTAACGCGTTAATATCGCATCAATCTTTTAATGAATTAACAACGTTAATTATTTGATCATGCGTTAACTGCATTTTTTAAAAAAAAATTAGGGGCAGGGGGGGCTTTTACTTTAAAGGCGATTAATCTAGTTGCTCGCTTGTGTATCGTTCTGTAGTTTCTGTTCTCAGCTGCCTCGAGTCGCTGAGTCATCTCATAAAGCTTCACAGGCGCTCAGTCTACCGACAGGCTCGCGCTACAGGCTCAGCGTCCCCGGAATAAGCATTAATTGCACATTTGCAAAGCCGCCGTTGATACCTGTCGGCTGTCCTTCATATCTCCACCTCATTTAACCAGACTTTAGTGAACTTGTTCAAGTCAA
>NW_027175820.1:5880000-5887500 GCF_023055335.1 Clinocottus analis
AATGAGAATAGTAAATATTACTATTATACAGCGGTAATATTAAACCAGACACATACCAACCAGAATAACACTTTCAACAATAACAGTGCCATGAACCCGCCCTGTCCACAGTGGAGCGGCCGTGGTGATGGTGTTGGACTCGGGCGAAGTCTTCATGGATCCGGTCGAGGCTGAGAGTGTCGGGAGCAGCAGGGACCTGTTGGAGTCGGATGTGCAGAGGCCCAAAAGTGGCGCCGCGTCCAGGAGGAGTAACGTCGCAAAGAGGGAGAAGGTGTCCCACAATGGACTTCCGACACAGACGAACAAGAGCCCAGTAGCTCCGCGGAGGCCGTCTTCTTCGGCGTCGTCTGCGAGAGGCGGGTCCACGCCCCGGCCTCTGCTCCGCCGGCCCCTCAGTCTGGAGATAACACCCCAGCGCCTGCGATGGCCTCAGGAGCCGACGTTGGACCGGCGGATTGTACAACCGCCGTGGCGGAGCGGCCCGGTCGCCCCGTCGCCCCCGGCTCGCAGCCTCACCAGCCCCAGCCTGGGTACGAGCGGCTGGATGCGTCGCAGCGAGAGCACCTGCTCCGTCAACTACCCGCTCCGGCTCGGTCGGGGCCAAATGAGACCCGCCACCTCTCTGCCGCACATAGCGAGGAGAGAAGTCGGCAGGTCGCTGCCCACGCCCCCCAGGCCCTGTCTGCTTGTCGCCCTAAGGCCCCTGAACCTGGAGCAGGAGAAGCAGACCTTCTTCCAGTCCGACTACAAGTACGAGCCCCAGTTCGAGTACTCGCAGCCGGAGCCCAGGAGTGTGTTGGACAAGTATCGAGAGGGTTCAGGCCTCTTCCTCGAACAGGTATGGTACTAAACCTCTACAGGTCACCTGTGAGTTCATCAGGCGGCAACTTCAGATTCTGCCGAGTGAAGCCAATGAGGAAGTGTCTTAAAGCTGCATTCTCTCTCCTGCTCACCAGAGGTGACTCCTCTGTTTCTATTAAAGTCTCTCTTGATTTATTTCCTCAGTAAACATTGTAAACTGAGTTTATGTCTCTTTCTCTAGTTTCAAGTCTTCTTTATTGCAGAAGGATTTTGTGGACATTTTTTTTTATACCCAGAACAGGAAGTTACCGTCTCGAAGCTTAGACTTCTATACAACTGGAGAAGTCGCCCCCTGGTGATCAGGAGAGAGAATGCAGCTTTAACACATCATGCGTTAAAGCTGCATTCGTAGACTTCATTCGGCAGAACCCGAGGTACAATGATGACACAAAGATGCTGACGATGATGAGTTTTCTGTGTAACTGCAGGCGGTGGGAATCATGGAGTGCGTCCTGAAGAAGTTTGACTCCTATGAGAACTTCGAGGAGGTGACGGGCGGCAGTGTTCTCCCTAAAAGTCAAGTGTGGGCCGCGGTGCGCAAATACCTGCAGAAAGAAGGCTGCGTGGGAGAGGTGAGCCAGGCGACGCCCACAGAGCTGACGTGTGTTACTGACATTAAACAATGGCTGCTCATGACATTATAAACAAAGCCTAGATTTCCTAGTATGTGACAGGTCAAAGTGGCTGATGCAGAATGCTGTCATAGCAGCGGATTGGTTCAGTATGACAATAAAGTAACTTGGCAATAAATATCTTAGATCGACAAAACTCGTATAATAAGAAAGACGCAGTATAATTCAAACTGAGTGGAGGACAAAGCTTCCCTCGGGCTGTGTGAAGATGTCCTTGAGTGTGTTCCCTGTGTTTACATTCAACCCGCCTCACAGTTCCACGTTGCACCACTCAATCTCGTACGACTGCTACTACACAAACACAGCAAAGCACACATCTCCAAGACAAGCCCGAAGGATCCGCTGCGGGACCAAGTCCAAAAACCAGGAAATGGGTTGCCGTGTGATTGTGTTTTCAATGTGTTTCTGTTAAATGTGTGTGTGTGTGTTTGTCTGTACGCGCGCAGGTGGTGGTGCGTCTGTCTGATGAGCTGCTCTCACAGGCGGTGATGGTGGTGGAGAGCTGTCGCCCTACGCTGACCATCAACCTGGCCGGAGCGCGACAGCACTGGCTGGAGGGGATGCTGCGGCACGAGATTGGTACGCCGCCGCCATGTCTCATATTCTTAATCAGCAAATCAAAAAAAAGTTCAAATGAAAGGATACCTTCTCTCCGTCGTCTCCTCAGGTACACATTACCTCCGAGGGGTGAACAACAACCTGCAGCCGTGGTCCACCACCGAGGGCAGGAAGCAGTTCGGCCTCCAGCCGGCCAACCCCACGGAGGAGGGCCTGGCCAGCCTGCACAGCGTGCTGCTGCGCAAGCAGCCCTACCTGTGGCGCGCGGCGCTGCTGTACTACACGGTGTACCACGCCGCCAGCATGAGCTTCGGCCGGCTCTTCAGCCACATCGCTCGCTTTGTCCAGGACCCGGACGTCCGTTGGGAGTACTGCCTGAGGGCCAAGAGGGGCCAGACGGACACCTCGCAGCCAGGTGAAAACACACACTCACACACACTCTGCACTCTCTCTCCTGACCACCAACGGGCGACTCCTCTGGTTGTAAAACTGCAAACTGAAAGTGTATATGTTGTATATTATGTTATGCTATAATCAAGAATACTTGTATTTAGTTTACACTTCCTGCATGCTGTGTATTTCTCAGGGTGCTTCAGTAAAGACCAGGTCTATCTGGATGGGATCCTCCGAATTCTCCGACACCGACGGACCATCGACTTCAAGATGTTGACTTCTTTAGGCAAGGTTAGTGTCAGCTGGAAAAAAAATCAACCTTTCACTTTTTATTTTAATGATTTTAACTATTCAGCCACTTTCATAAAAGAAACCATTAAATGAACTAAAGAAATGCAATTTGGGGTTTACATAAATAAACAGTGTTTTACTGTTTAAAAAAAAGAATTCTAGTAATAATCAATCATAAAGAGACAGATGGAGATATGAACGAAAATAAATGGAACAAAAGAAGTAGCTACAGGAACTATGTGCACTACGTATAGTGGCATGTCTGCCCTCTGCAGGGTTTTCTGGGTAAAGAAAGAAAACTGGCTCATAGTTATCAATTTACAAGGTTTTTCATCAGAAGTGATGTAAAATATGTTTCACTTTACGGGGGAAATATTAAACTGTAATTGATATCCACGGTTTGATGTCTTGAATAATACTACACACTACTACGTAATTATTTTATTGTAATGCAGCATATTTAGAAAGTGTTCAAAAGTTGTCTCTACAAAAGTAACTGTTGCAAAGATTTCACATCTTTCTTGGTGCTTTGAGTACATTTTTTAGGGATTAAATTAGCTTAACGTCTAAACTATCTTGTGTAAATTATCGTTGTTCTCTGGAACGTAACTAAAACCGTCTGACAAATGTTGTGGAGTAAAATTCAAATATTTCTCTGAGATGCAGAGGGGTAAAATAATAAAGATGCAGTAAAGTACAAATATTTTGAATATGTATTTGAATGAATGTATTTGAATCAGAAGTATTGAGTTGAACTTCCTTCTGTCCCACTGGTGTTTTCCTTCGCTGGCTAACTTTCTTCTTCACCTCTTCTAGGTGTCTTTCGAAGACATAGAGATGCTACGTCCACTGGCGGTCCTCCCAAGGACCAGAATCCCTCACTTCATGCGAGACCAGGAACGTTACCTGCAGCACCTGGACCACATCGTGTCTGTCAACAACCTGGAGGATTCAGCGCTGCAACACCTGCTGCCCTGAACCCACCTCTTGTCCCCACACCACCTGAACCCAAGAAGTAGTGGACGTACACAGACTGTTCATGTGGTGCGTTTAATATCATTTTTAAATCCAGTATTATCGACGCTTTATTTGAGCAACTTTATTTTTTGTAAAACTTGAATGATATGAACAAAAAGGGATGTACACACTAACACCTCTTTCTGATTTTTTTTTTTCCTTCACTTTTGTCCAATGCATGCCCCGCCCCCTTTGCTACTACTATGAAGTTACCTCAATACTGCAACTCTACGATGTAACCGACATTATATATGTACCCGTACATAATCACTGCATCCAGCGACTGTACAGGACACTGCGAACATGTCGCATACTAATTTAAATGTGCTTTATTTATGCAATTTAAGTTTGTTTTTTTTACTTTGAGAGCGCAAACTGAATGTCTCTGGTATCAGCTTTATACATTTTTTTATTATTCTATTTTAGACAATATTGTTTTTATGCCTTAGATTCTTTGCATAAGAAAAGAAAATAAAGACACCAAGGACACATTTAAGAACAAAAAACCCAGGGAAGTTGTAGCTGAGACCACCAATCTTTAAGATCTCAAGTGCCAGTAGATTCAGTCAAATATTCAAACTCTCCCTGGGGTTTTGTTGTTGTTTAAAGTCAAAAATCAGTTTTATTAAAAGACGATAATCAGCTAAGTTGTTATGGTGTCCTTGGTAGTCTTTTCACATCATGAAGCTGCTGTGATGTGACCACCTCCGAAGCCAAACTTTCTTACGCTTTGTTAGAGGACATTGTTTTCTTGCAGAAAGTTAGATGAGATTATCACCAATTATCATGTCCCTCGGTTCAACATGTAGCTGAATCAAAGAGATTAAAAAATGTGATCTAAACGTCAATTGACAGTTTTCTGAACCGCTACGTCATAGCTGAGAAACAAACAGCATGTTGACACTACATGTTTACGCTTTGTGCTAAAAAAACAAAGAAAGTAAAACATTTAACAGTTACTTTTCTGCTTCAACGTTAGCACGTTCAGCTAATAATGGACCACTGCTTAGGAACAAACTCCTTCAGAGATTTGATGTCGTAAAATAGGACAATGGACATTAAACACTTAGTTCAGAAAAGAAATATTCAGTAAAGAACTAGAACCATTCCTGTAAGAATGAACAGTCTGAACGTACACCTGTCATACTTCACATTATTCTCATCCAACTCCCTGCGACAAAGTAAATGAGTGAATTTCTCGAAATGTTGAGCTATTCCTTTAACGTTTAGGTAAACTGCCAAAGTGGCATTTAGTTGTTCCTCCCCCAGTCAGGGGTCGCAGAGGGGGAAGTCGCGGGCGTGCCTTCGATGGGCGTAGAGCTCATCCGCTGTAGCTCTGTGTTCGTAGGCTGCTTTTTACTGCAATGGACACTAAAAAATTCTGATGTCAAGGTTGGGCCGAGCCGCCTGAGAGCAGAATTAAAACCGGGATGTGGGCCGAACAGCCGAAAATGTGAATTCTACTTCTGCGACTATAAAAATGTCGAATTTGATGATTGACGTGTAGAAATGGATTCTGCTGTTTACAATTCAAGCCATTTAGAAAGCAGATGTACATTTTTCTTTTTTAAATTTTTTGAGCAGGTGGTCCTCATCAAACCTTCAGGCCTGAAGTCGCCTCAACGAATGCACCCGTTTGTAACGCACAAATGTTGCACACGTTTTATGTTCTGGAAAATACCTTAAATTTCCAGTTTATGTAATAAAAAGTACACACACTTAATCAGCTCTCTGGTCTCTTTCTGAAGGTGTGGATAGCGTCAGGAAGAAGTGTGGGATCATGGGAGTTGTAGTCTCCACTGTTTGACAGCCTATAAAAGAAAAGATCTTAACATGTGGCAGAAATGTTCATTAACAGATGTTAAGTATTGAAGATGTATTTTTTTATGTAATTTTATTCTAAAGAAATAGCCACAAGCTAATGTTACCTTGATGAGTCACTGATACAGCTGATGTTAAGTATGCCAAACTAAAAAAAGGTTAAAGTATTAATGGTTTGTTTTGTCCGTCGGTCCAAACTCTACATTAGAACATTAACATTGTTCAGATAAAAAGCAGCAAACCTAAAACCATGAAATTAAATACAAAATAGTTGGCATTTAATTTTCTGTCATTCAACTTATAAATTTATCTGAGCACAAGAGTCTTTGTTTTACATGTAAAAATCTTAAAGTAAAATGTACAATATTTCCCTCTGAGATGTAGTGGAGTACAGATTTGTACTTCCTGCACTTGTAAAAACACGTATTTAATTATGTTAAATTCCACTACCGCTATATGGACAGTAGGAATGACCATCTGATAATGAAAAAAAAAACACGCTCATCGTTAAATAAAAATGGTTTATTCTTTCAATATAGCTTTTGTTCTATCCGTAGCAGAAAAAGAGCCTCCATGCCATTCAGTGCTAAAACTGGATCTCAGGTCACCACAGCATCGTAATGACGGACGAACGTCTTTACAGCACAACACCGGCTTGATACTGAACCAACAGTCACTTTGCTCATTTAAAAACAGGGGGAGGGAGGGTGTTGGGAGGCAGGAGGAGAAGGAGGAGAAGGAAAAGGGGAAGGAAGAGGAGGGGTTCAGATCTGATTTCAGATCCAATTTATCTGACTCGGACCAAGCAGCTCAGATCCCTCCCCCCTCCGCTTTTTTTTTTTTTTTTTTTAGCTTTTTTTCCCGGGAAAAGTTTAATCCGTGCGTGTTTGTGTATTCTGCAAAATTGACATCTTGCATCCAGTATGGCTGTTGATGTGGAGGCAGAAGTTTCTGCCACGAAAAGGTCACAAGTTGAGGTAACAAAGATTCTTCCTGATTGGATAAAAGAGAAAATGGAAATGTGTATTTTGTAAAAAAAAAAAGAAGGCATTTCTGTTATTTAAGCGACCCTCATTGATATAATCGGGGTGGCAAAATAATAAACGGCGCGTCCTGTGTCCTTTACCTGCTCTCTGGTTATCATGTTGCATTGGAGCTGCTTATGGCCTTTGTGCCGTCTGTATTGGCGTTCGCCTGTTCCTTCACCACAGGATCTGAGAGATGAGCACACAAACTTTATCTGACCAGGTCCATGAATCATACACAGCTGTGTCTTTGTCCTGCTGCAGGATAATAACTCAATTACACTTGAGTGTCAATACCTTTTCATATAGCACTATATAGCAAGATTGGTTATAGTCAGGTTTATATAAGTGAGGCACTAAAATGATTACTAACAGAAGTATGGGTGCTGCATGGCCTCGGCCGCCGTCAGCCTCTGCTGGTGGTCGTAGCGGAGCAGCTTGTCCAGCAAGTCCAGAGCCTCCGGACTCACCAGGTGCTGGTTCTCTGACTGGATGAACTGCTCCCAGCGCTTCCTCGTCTGCCTAAACACAAAACACACAGTGCGGCGGATACAGCGAGTTTGACACAAGTAGAATATTCCTGCAAGAGTATTCCACGCAACACGCACCATGTAGCTGCTTGTGAATACTATTTATTTTTTATTATTAGCACAGGTTTTACTCATAGCATACACAATACGGGACCCTGAAGTTATTTCCAACTGTGCCGGGTCTGAAATCAGAACCAGCCAAATGCTTCTCTCAGCGGTAAACATGTTCATTTTTAAATTCTTTTCTACCGCCAATGTGTCAAAATGTCGGGAACGTCGTTCCTCAGTTCTGACGTGTTTTTATCTAACGAAATATTCTGCTTCAATCCATATTTGTTGACGTTTAGCCTTTAAAATAGAAACACAAATGAC
>NW_027175820.1:5895000-5957500 GCF_023055335.1 Clinocottus analis
GACATCGGTATACACCCGAGCCTTGCTGCTGGCCGGCGTGGATCCGGGCATCGCTAGCTCTGCGGCTCCGCGTCGGGGACCGTCACCTCCCTCTGAACGCTTCTTGGCTCGATACTGGAAGGCGGCGCAGCGGCTCTCCAGAATGTGCGTCTCTAAGGAGATGCCTGCGCGGTGCTTACCATCGGCTTCGGCTGCTCGCACCTTCTGGTGAAAGGCGTCAGGCCGGTCCGACGCCGCTGTGGTGCAGACGGACAGAGCTACGATGACGGAGTGTGTGAAGCCCCTGAGCAGGATGTTGGGCAGGATAGTATGAAGAGCCGCCAGCTGCAGAGAGACAGGGGGAAGGAGGAAGAGGAGGATGAGGAGCCAGCGGACAGACTGCAGGCTGCAGTGGTTTGATGTGTGTACGACTAAAGACCAACTTCATTGTTATTTTCCACCATGAATCAATTTAAATGTTAAAATTGACAATAATTAAAATTTTACAACAATTGGTCCAAAAGATTTTCTTAACAATTTCAGGTGTGAAACTGTAAACTTTGTTTACTGCCAACATTAGACAAGGGCTGCCGGAAAAAAACACTGGATTGAATTGTCAAACCTGAACTAGATAAACATGGAGGCCTTCAACGCAGTCTGAAAATACCTCGTGACACAGAACAAATTTGTGATACTTCCTGTGCAATAATCCCCACACACACACACACCTTCAGACAGCAGGCGGGAAAAGGCATAATTGCTGCTTTTTCACAATCCAGACCACGTCCAACTTTAATTTTAAAACAACTGAACTCTGAGTAAATTAACAAAAAACACACATTTCACTATTGATTTGACCTTATTTTGAGTTTCCATTGCTGGTAGAGAGTATTCAGATATTGTACTTGTACAAGTAGTAAATACCACAGTCTAGAAATACAAGTAAAAGTCTTGCATGAAAATCTTTACTGAAGTAAAGATACAGTTTTACAAAGTTGACTCAATGTGCCAAAAGTAAAAGTATACAATGTGCAGCATAGCCAATTTTACTATATTATTAATATAATTGATGCATGATTCAGATTCTTCATTCAGATCACAACAGACCAGGTGTAGACACAAAATACTGTACTAACGAGTTGCCAAACAGGCCACAGATTATCATAAATTATCACAGTTCAAAGAGAAACAAAGAAAAATAAAATAAACAACCAAATTAAGTCCCAAAACAACGGTACTTACACTAGTCAACCCTGGACGAGATTAACACAGAAACATATGCAAAGTTTTAAATTTGTGTTACGTTTATTCCAATTCGGTAAGAGTTACAAATGGAGGGTTAAACCTAGACATGGTTGAGTCCACTGGGGTCTTTAAAATCTCCTTTTCAGGCCATTTCAACTGCATCCAGACCACAACATCCCGCTGTAACGTTTCTTACAGCCGTCACACCTGGACCAGATCAACATAAATACAATAAAGACTGTTCAAAACCCAGATCATGTTTTGAGAAACCTTTAATCACTCTGAAAAAAAGACAAAATAGTGATTTCAGAACATAATCAGTTAAGCAAAAACTCTGTCTTTAAACTAGTATAAATAGAGTAGATGAACAAAGAGTTTGATACACTGAATTTTAGTTCTTTAATCTCTCTGAGAAATAAAGCAAAACTGTGATTTTACTGCATTTAAAATATCTACCCAAATTACCGTAAACCAGACCCAATACAAATCCACTGGACTATACTCGACTACATGGACCAGATTAACACGGAGACCCTCAGGTGTCGCGTCTGATTTGGCTCCCCGATAAAAGCTAACTACCTCAACCCATTTTACCACCTTATGGACACCAGAACTGTCCCAGCCCGTCACGACACAGGGCCTTTCTCTCCGGCTACACAGCTAGACCAGTAACCGAGTCCATAGTTGACACCAGCCCGAGTAGTTACTACCGAGTTACCTTAACTAGCGGGTTAAACCAACCAACTCGGTTCACGGGCACTGAAGCTATCGCTAACTAGCTAGTTGCGTTGACGTATCTTACTTAACCATAACACAAAACCCGCTAATACATCACACACACAAACACGTACATCGCACGTGTGTGTGTCGGTATACAGTCCAGTATTAAAACACGACAGAGTATTTATTGGTGAATCAGTAAACGGGGCTAAAGCTAGCCGGCTAACCTCGTAGTAGAAATATCCAAGCTCGGGGGAAGTCCGCGCGACATGAACGTTAGGCTCGTTAGCAGCTCGCGCGCGCGGTCACGTGGCTCTTCGTGTAGCCCGACCGTAGCGCCTCCAGAATTTTAAATGATCGATAACGTGTGTGCGTGTGAGCGGATCAGCGGTATCGGCGATGTATTGATCTCATCGGATGGGCGGCGGAGGCTCGTTAGCAGAACCGGGAAGCTCTTCCCTCCTGCGGTAAACATCACCCGGATGTGAATCACTGGGCTCGGCGACCGGAAAAATATTAAAATAAATAAATATATAGATATGTATACATGTATTATTAGACATACTATATTATTATATATACAAATATATATGTGGAATATGTATACATACATTCCACTAATAAATTATCTGTCGTCTTTTAATCTTTAACTACACAAATAAACGCGTGCTATGTACTTGAATGTATTTCTGCGATATACTGTATACAGTATATAAATACAATATTTAAATTTTATTGGAAACAAAAAGGTTTCGACAAAATATGTATCTTTTGAACATAACTATGAAAGCCCATTTCTGCGACTGTGATGACAAAATAAAGATAATTATGAGATACTATTTTATAATTATGACTATCTCATGATTATAACTTAATATCTCATAATTATCACTTACCATTAACAATGACTCTTTAAAGCTTTACAAATACATAATATACATACTCATCACAACTGTTGAAATCGCAATCAGAACATTCACAATAAATCATCACAATATATCATATAAATGTAATAGTTTTAAGTGAACTGAAATAAAGGTTTACTTTGTTTTATCAGAATATAAAATAAGAAATAATAATAATTATATTAATTGTAAACTATTTTGCTAAGCAAATTAATTTCATTTTCAAATAAAACTTCAATCACTTACTAATTACAGGTTCTTATTTGCTGATCTCTTTGATCGTAAACCACTATTTTTTATACTGTTGTTGAGAATGTGTTGATATTTATTAAAGACTGGACTTTGCTAAAAAAATTAAAAAAATTACGTTTTCTATCCTTTTACAAACAAAAAAAGTGCTAATGATGAAAATGCTTCTCAGTCGTAGCTGATTGGACCCAACAGACATGTGGTAGACTTCTGTGATGAAAACAATGAGCACCTTTATTGTCATAAGGGTGGTTTATTTTAATTGTCTGTATACAGTATGAACAAGAGTCTATATTTCATATCCACATGTGTAAATGCGGCGCTTCATAACACTCATTCCCCTCCAACAGGGTTTTGAAGCAGACTCACCAGGACCTCCCCCCAATCCCTTTGTCCCACAATTTCGAACCTCCCAAAAAAAAACAAAAAAATATCTTTTAAATATACTGCAAATATTGTGAATATAGAAATCCACACGGTAAACTAAAGTACACAGGTTTAAATTATGCCCCGACATGAACCAAAACATAAACCGCAATTTTTGAGGCTACTCAGATTAATCTGCTGAAGGTCCGGTCTGGGCCTGTGAGGATATAACAAGGCCAATTCTTTTTAAAAAATAAAATAAAAACACAACACAAAAATAATATTACGTTTGTTAGATCTATATCGCACGGTAAGTAACGCAGGTAGTTTGTGGCAGGTGAGCAATACAACGCTTTGAAGTCTGGTCAGGGTTAAACCTTGAAATAATCCATTTGGTACTGAAACTAAAAGTACTTGCAAAATACTGCAAGCTCATTCATAAGTGAATACAAAAGCAGGTAACATAAGCACTATACAGTTTTTCAATGTTTACATGAGCATATACACACAATCTATAATATAACAGAGTAGACTATGCCATGAATCAGTAGTCATAAATATTACATTGTGCATGTTCTATTGCACATGTCAAGTGCCTTTGTGACGTAATCGGTTAGGTTCGTCACCTAGATGTCGTTTGTTTTTAATACAAAGATGCAACAACACACATTTCATAGGACACAGGCTATACATTTTCACAAATCCACTTTTTCTTCTTCTTAGGATGTTTTTTCCTAAATAAACCAAACCTATAATACAACAGTGATATTAAAGTGTGATAAATATTCATGCACAAACAAGATGATACTACCTAAGATCTAGTATGTGAAAAAGATACTGCTGCACAAGCCAGCCGCTGCATACAGATGGGGGAGGGTCAGCAAACTGGACATAATTATTAACAGAAACACACACAAACAAAACAAAGTGATTGGTAAAAAACAAAAAGGCACATGGATTTCAGAGGAGCTAACATGTGAGCACACACACACACACACAATTCTCCTGGAAGTTTCCTCCCAGCTTTCTTAACAACAGAACCTACAGCAACAAAACAGACGACCACATGCAGCCACAGAAGAGCGTCCCACACGCTGCACAACACTAAACTGGGATCTTCCACATCTTACGCCTTTTTTCCTCTTCTCTCCATTCTGCTCAAGTTTTTTTTATCCATGTGTTCCAAAGTAAGACACGGGACCCGAAGCACCTCTGTGGAATCATGGTGCTTTGCCATTTACTCAACTAAAAAAGAAGATGACGATGAATTCAGTCTTAATAAAAAAAATATACCAAAAAACATTATAACGTAATTAATGGGTGTTATAAACTACAAATGGAAGAGCGGAGGCTGGCACACGTTGCTTTGAGGGAGGGGCGGGACGGCGAATGTCACAGTTGCTGCCCAGGACTGAAGAGCAGTTCGGTTCATGGGATGCACTGAGCCTCGGGGAAACTCTCGCCCTCAGCAGTGTGCTGGACTGTGTGCTCCTGCAGCGCCGTGAGGTCCACGAAGCGCTCGCCGCACCACACGCACTTGAACTGCGTCTCCCGCGAGTGCACACTCTGGTGCTTGGCAAGGTGCTCGCGCTGCTTAAAACTCTTGTCGCAGCTGGCGCACTTGTACGGCTTCTCCCCAGTGTGAACCCGGCGGTGGCGCTGCAGTTCTGACGAGTACCTGAAGCGCTTCTCGCAATCGGGGCACTTCAGTGGCTTCTCGCGGGTCGGGTCGCAGCGGTGCTGCACGAACTCAGAGGACGACACAAAGCGCTTATCGCACAGGGAGCACTTCAGCGGCTTTTCTGTGCAGTGAGAGTTTTGGTGGCGCTGTAACGTGGAATTCTTTTTATAACCTTTGCCACACACGTCGCACTTGTAGGGCTTCTCCACCTCGCCGCCACATTTGTGCCGCAGCAGTTCTCCTGATTGGCTGAAAGACTTCTGGCAGGACGCACACTTAA
Source organism: Clinocottus analis (assembly GCF_023055335.1). Taxonomy (NCBI): domain Eukaryota; kingdom Metazoa; phylum Chordata; class Actinopteri; order Perciformes; family Cottidae; genus Clinocottus; species Clinocottus analis. The sequence continues at coordinate 5,900,426 of NW_027175820.1, forward strand.
ACAGACTTTCCATGCCGTGGACCTGCTGATGGTAGAGCAAGTGGGACGGCTGGAGGAACCCCTTGTCGCAGAGGTTGCACTTAAAAGGCCGGTCGGCTGGGTTCTTATGAGTGCGGCGGTGGCGCACAAGCGCGTACTGCTGCTTGAAGCTCATCTGACACTCCTCGCACTGGAAAGGTCGCTCCTCCGAGTGCGTGCGCTCGTGCTGCCGCAGGTCTGATGGGCGCTTGAAGCTCTTCCCGCAGGAGCCGCAGCGGAAAGGCCTCTCCCCCTCTGGCTGGCACTGGTGGTGCAGGAGCTCCGACGACTCCTTAAAGTGCATCTCACACAAATTGCACTTGAAAAGGTGCTCGCCCGAGTGAGCGTACATGTGCCGCACGAGGTGCGAGCGGTGCTTGAAGCTTTTCTCGCACACGGCGCATTTGTACGGGCGCTCGGAGCTGTGCGTGCGCTGGTGGTGCGCCAGGTGTGAAGACTGGCTGAAGCTTTTGTCGCAAGTGTCACATTTGTATGGCTTCTCGCCGGTGTGAACCCTCTCGTGACGGGTCAGCTCTGACAAGTGCCGGAAAGACTTGTGGCACACAGAGCACTTGTACGGCCGGTCCGGCGCGGAGGCCTCGAACGAGGGAGGCGACGAGGCACTGATTGCCGCGTCGCCACTGGACGTCTCGCCAGTGGAAGGCTGCTGGGGGTTGGCGGCCGACGAGGTCGGTGTGACATTTCCAGAACCAGGACGGTACGTTTTCTCACAGATGGAGCACTTCATCGGGTTGTTACCGTTGCCGTGCGAGTTGTGATGCTGCGCCAATGAGGTGAGCAGGGAGAAGCCCATCTTGCACACGCCGCACACAAAGGGCTTCTGCTCCACCTGCACACACTGATGCTCCAGCAGGTCCGTCGCTTGGCTGAAGATCTTCATGCACTGGGTGCACTGGAAGGACCGGTCTTGGTTCACCATGCATTGGTGCTCGTGGGGGTTGGCCAGGTGGGATATGTCGTGGCCACAGGCTCCGCACTTCCCTACCTGCAGGGAGGGCTGCTGGGCCTGAACGGCATGCTGCTGGCCATGCTGTGGCTGCTGCAGGGAGGCGTCCGCCTGTAGGACTACTCCATACACTGTGCAGCCCAGAGGGTTGTCGGCTCCCTGGGGGAGCGTGTGCACAACCGAGGGTGGAGCCACTGCATGCTGCTGCTGCCACGCCTCTGTCATCCTTCCACTTCGCATGTAGGGGGTTCAACTCTGAACTGAAAAGAATGGATGTGGTTTAAAAAAATAAAAAAAACATATATTTTTTTCTTTTTCCGTAGCACACTGAGAAGAGTTGAGTGTAATTCTGGTGTTCACACACTTCCTTTGAGACTGGTGAGAAAATCTAAAAATAGGGAGAAAAACAAAAAAGCATACACAACCAATTACAATATATTAATTAAAAAAAAAAAGTGTACACAACGCATTAGCTAAGAAAGCGCTAATAGAGCTACTAGTTTCCACAACGAGAGAGATAGGAGCACTAACCCGTGAAACAGCCCAGAGGGTTACAGCCCAGAGAGGGATGCTGCTGCAACCGGTAACGGAATAATGTGAAACCGGTGTCTACGGTCAAGTCTCGTTTGCTGTGACAGATTAAAACTGAAACAAAAACCACCGATGCTTTGAGAGGCCTAAAGCTTTTTCATCTTAAAAAGTAGTATGCACGTATTATTATCTGTTTGAAAAAACAAACAACACAGTGACGCGGTGGCACTTTACTTAGACGGAAACCGGCAAAAATATATTTAAAAAATACACCTCGGCTAGAGAAGAACGCTTTAAGCATATTTGGGATCCGTCTACGTCCTGAAACGCGCAACCGGTCGCGTAATATCCCCCATTTTCTCTGTTTAATATGCGTTTTAAACGCTAGCTGCGTAAGGCAAACATGTTTATTATATCTGTAGTGTTTATCGGAGGACCAGTGTTGTTCCCCGCGTGTTTATTTAAAGGAATTGTTTATGTTTTTTGACGTAGTTTAACCGCTAACCGCTAGCTGGCCACTACTAACCTAAACAACCGGACTTCCTTCCAAGATTATCAACCGTTATTTTACGTTATTAAACGCATTACAATTTAGATGTTTCCGCCCCTTAAACACCACTTAATAACCAAACTACGACATGAAGCTACCGACGTTTCCGAAGAACCACAATAAACTGTTTTTTGCGTTTTAATATGAGCCTTCGCTGCGAATGGACCCCAGATTAGACTCGGCCTCCCCGGAGCGGCGAACGGACCCCAGATCAGAAAAGGCCGGAGCTGCAAACAGACCCCAGATCGGACTAGGCCTCTCCGGAGCTTCGAACAGACTCCAGACCAGACTAGGCCTCCCCGGAGCTGCGAACGGACCCCAGATCAGACTATGCCTCCCCGGAGTTGCGAACGGAGCCCAGAACAGACGAGGCCAGAGCTGCGAACAGACCCCAGATCAGACAAGGCCTCTTCGGAGCCGCGAACAAGACCCCATATCAAACTAGGCCTCCCCGGAGCTGCAGGGAGGAAAAAATACACCTCCTCCGCTGGAGCCTCACACAAACAGCAAAGAAAAAAAAAATGCATTTACAATAATAAAAAAAAAAGCCCGATAACTTACCGGAGCTCGTCAACGGTGTTTTTTGCTGCCGCCTTCAGCGCGAGGCTGCCAACCGTCGGTGTGTTTGTGGAGGACCGGCGGAGGGGATGCGGTTGAAGCCGGACGCCATCCTCGAGCAGACGGACGGACACCGGAAGCCGCCGCGCAGTGAGCCGTCGCCGCCGCGGAGCTCGCTGCTGCTGCTACGGCCGCTCCATGCCGGAGGTCGACCGCCGAAGCCCCGCAGACAACAACCTGAGTAAGAGGTGGAGATAAACTGCTCCCTGGGTTAGTTTGAACAACATTCACACAAACACTATATTATATTATTAAATATATATTTATCAAATATGACAGTAGGGGGTGGTGTTTCTCTCTCTACTGTATTTGTACTAATTTACAACCACACCATTACCATACAATAATATAATGATAATAATAATAATAATTATTATTATTAGAAAGATAATAATAATATAATAAAATAATAAAAAATAATAATATAAGTTTAGTATACTATATTACTATGTTATTATACCTTAAATAGATAATTTCGGTACAAAAGACTTCTCATACACCTCATAATTCAAAATCTATTCTGCTTTTGTTAAATAATTTTTTCTTTGGAAGTTTTTGAAGTGAAATGTGTTTTCTAATTAACACAAACTCTATAAGATATTATATATATGTGTGTGTATATATATATATATATATATATATATATATATATATATATATATATATATACATACACATATATGTATATATATATGTGTGTGTGTATATATACACACATGTGTGTGTATATATATATATATATATATATATATATATATATATATATATATATATATATATATATATATATATATATATATATGTACATGTGTGTGTGTGTAACACATAACACAGTAGGGGGGAGTGTTTCTCTCTGTCTCTGTCTCTCTCTCTCTCTCTTCTCTCTCTCTCTCTCTCTCTCTCTCTCTCTCTCTCTCTCTCTCTCTCTCTCTCTCTCTCTCTCTCTACACTCTCTCTTTCTCTCTCTCTACTGTATTTTCACTCATTTGCAGATAAAACCACTCCATAAAATAATAAACACAAATAAACATAAATATGTGCTATACTATATTATTATGTTATTATAACTTGAATACATCATCTCAGTACACAAGAGTTCTCACACACCTCATATTAAAAAAAAAAATCTATTTAACAATTACATTATTCATATTATTATAATATATTCTTTTGTTGAATATATTTTGCTTTGGCAGTCTTTGAAGTTATTATTTCAACATTATTTGAATCTATAATCGCACAGATGTAATTATTTTGGAGATATTGTGCTATTCATCTTTTTACAAACTACTCCAGTATATGAAAAACGTATAACTTATAAACTTATATCACCCGCTACAGTTATATTCTTCTTACATATATATGTTATAAGAATATAATACTATGATGTGTATTGTAGAATTTTATATATTTGGTAAACTTTTACTTGAGTTAAGGATCTTAATAAATCTTCCACCACTGTATTATTATTATTATTATTATTATTATTATATATTTTGAATGCATCATGTCAGTGCAAAAATACTTTACAAGCAGCTACAAGTAGCGTTTCTCCTTTTTAAAGTGTATTATTGTTTATATGCTGTGGAAGTCTTTGAAGTAAAAGTCAAACTGTATTGTATTTATAAAGCACAGCAGTCTAAACACAAAAGAGACATGATGTAAATTGGTATTGCTATCATATGTCACTATCGTATTATAATTGTATAATAATCACAATTGGAACACTTTAACAACATTTTCCTGCTTATAGTTCACTCATTTTACTCCACTTTACTTGAAACAGAGTATTTTTACTTCAGTAAAGGATCTGGATACATCCTCCACCACTGATGAGAAAACCATGTGTACCACAGCAAGCAGTTAGCTTAGCATAAAGACTGGTAACAGAGGGAAATGGCTAGCCTGACTGTCCAGTCAGAAGGCAGAAAAGCTAATGGGCCTAATATACCAAAATGTTGAACTATTACTTTTAAGATTAACATTATGCTGACAGATGTGCAGCTTGCGTTCCCAAACGCCTGCAACACTGAACTCTATGCTTTCCTGTGTTCTGTTTAGGTGGCAGTAAGACATACTAAAGTGGACATTGAGAGCATTATATGAGCTCACAGCATGCTTTCTCTCACCACCCGCTGAGAATAAATGGCTTCACCTTCCATTTCCCATCGCAGAGTTTTAACAGAGACCTGGGTTTGTATTAATTACAAAATAATCCATCTGTCTCACGGTACACTTTGTAACCAGTGTTTTTTTCTTTTATTAATCACATTGCTGTGTTTCCCTTCTTCAGAAGGCCATCATCCAGATCATGAAGGTGAGGAAGCACATTAACAATGCCCAGCGGCAGACGAAGCGGCTGGAGGTCCTGAAGAACATGTTTTACCACAAAAGAAGATGATGACACTACTGGTTTATTATCTTGTATGTGTATATATATATATATATATATATATATATATATATATATATATATATATATATATATATATATATATATATATAATATTATTCAGTGTCATCGAAATACAAATTCAGCTTTCTCTTTGACAGGAAGGAGAATGTGAGGAACTCCTGCTGCACAGGTATATTGTATATAGGGAGATGGATGGATGGATGGATGGATGGATGGATGGATGTTTTCATTGGACTTATAGTATCTATATGAAATCTCAGTCTCTCTTTGAATTGCTTTTCCCGAGTTTTCTTCCCATTTTTGGATTTGGGGACATTTTTTTCACACTGAACATTGAACATAAATAAAATTATCAAATTTAAACCCAATTAATTAATATTTTCCTTCGACCACAGAGAATCATCATACTGTTTTTCTAATTACATTTTGACTGTATACTGTTTTTAATCCACTTCCAGGCTTTTTTTTTCAACAATATAGTGAAACACAAATGCAAATAAATAATATGGACAGTAAATATCTGTAGTGAGTTAGTGTTTCTATAATACAAATAAGTTTTGATTACTTTTCATCCAACATTTTAAAGGCCTTATTTAAAATATATTATATGTGAAATAATTTAATATAAAGCCAGGCCGTTAAAAGCATAAACAATATAATAAGTTGCAAATAAAACGAGCCATTTCAATTCCTGTTTTGCTAAGTAGATAAAAACAGCTGAATTGCAAAAACTAAAAGCGAGCGGATTTTAGTCTTTAGTCACTTTAGCTGGTTTGAGTCTGTCTAAAGACTGAGACTGATCGCATCATCACTATGTGTCAGTATTTTCACACCCAAAGTTGCAACAAGCTCACTCTTGTTAGGTACTGCTCTATTAAAAAAATTATGTAAAAAAAAGGGAAACTTAATCTAAAAATTAAAAATAGGAAAATTGGACTCTGTAAAAATCTAATTAAAATGCCTTTACAAAAAAAATGGCTTTATGCGTTTCGGTGCACTTCATGTTGCACTTTCATGTTTCTCCTACAGGTGTCGCTGTTGAATCATTTTAATCAGCATTTCAATCAGAAGTATTTCCACAGAAGAGAGAAAATATATATCTTGTAACTATTACTCACATTAAGAAATAGTTTATTTTAACTAATTACTCTTGTTTATGTTATACTCTTTCCTTTTGCCTAAAAAAAAAGAGAGGAGGAGCCACCGCCATGGCCTCCATGGCCCCGCCTCCTCCGGGTTGACCCAGAGCGCGTGTGTCATTGATCATTGGTCTACTCACTCAAGTACACACATTTCATGAACTTGTATTTTAATTTATAGTATTTCTATTGTATGCTAATTTATACAATAAACTGGGCTCCACCCAGTTTAATGTATATATTGTTTAACCTTTGATTCTTGAAAGTGAAATGTTGGGTGTTTGCGGCTAGTATTTCCAAAGTAATGTATTGCTATGTTTACTCAGTACATTATCTGGTGAAAGAAAAGTGTTTTGAATAGTTTGTTAATCTTGCACATTTTGAAACATGTCAATAAACCTGGAGTGTAGGTATCGGCTGTAGATAGTTCCCATAAACTTAGAAATACCACTGCATGAACTTTATTAAATGTTACATTTATATTAAGCCATTTTTCTGCTGACAGGACAAGTTGTTGCTGCATGTGTTTTGAATATATGTGCAGGCTTCAACTAATAGACATATTAGTTTGCACTAATAAAGTCATTTAATTGAAAGAAGGATACCTGTTTGAGGTTTTCCATCAAACAATACTAATATGATCAACTGCAGTAACCTTGAATAACTGTGAAATTCATCACTGGTTTGTTGTGTGTTTTATAGATGAAATCCCCCCCCCCCCCCCCCCGGCAATGTTACGTTGTAACAGTGACATGTTGTGAGTCCAATCAAAAATCAAATGAAATCAAATATAACTATAAGTCCTTGCTGGTTATTTATGTGTTCATCTGTAATGTTGTTTTTGTTTAGTTTTTTTTTTTACCAGCATCATGAAACTGAATCGGTAGCAATAAACCACACCAAACACATTAATTTCAAACATTTCATTATTTTCTCCACATTAACTTCGAAACAACCTCATAAACCAAAGAGTAAGAAAGAGCATGCTCGGGCATGCAATGATGTCACAACATGATGATGCCACTGGGTGCGAAGTATAAAACATACAGTAGCAGAGAGTTTCTTTTTATATCATTCATAGACTCGGGTACCGTTTCGGTAATCCACTGAGAGTTTTTAATAAAAGCTAGCGTTTATTTTACACCGCTCTCCACGTCTCACGTAGCCTTGTGTTGCTGGATCTAAAAGAGACGAAGGGGAGAAGAGACTCACAGACCGACACCAGATTGAGCAGGCTGAACAAACATGCTGAAAAAAATCTCATCCGGCCCAAAAAAAAGTGTCTGGAAATGACACCATGTAATACCCCATTTCCCCCTTTGTGACTGGTCCGAAAGGGAACTGGGAGAGAGAGACAAAACAGTGCATGCCATTTCAGGGTGAGAGGGAGGTGTGTGTCTGTGTCTGTGTCTGTGTGTGTCGGGCAGGAACAGGAGTGGGTGGGGGTCACCTTCCTTAATGTTGAAGGCCACCCGTCTCCTCTGAGCCTGGGTGTTTTATTATCTCGCGTCAGGGGAGTTTTTCAAAACAAATTGAAGACGGAAGATGAATAAATACGAGGCACTCAGCATTCTCTCTGTCTTGCAAACGGCAACAAAGTAACAAACTTGAATAATAATGACACATACACATATATAGTAGAATTAGTGGTTATAACATAACAGTCTCAAGGCTGTACAAAGGGGCAAGGCAGAACCCTCCTCACGATGTCAGCAGGTAAATGTGTATGTTTTTTTGTTTTTTCATTAATTTTTTTAAATAATTTCTGCGTGCGAATGTGTTTCACTTAACAATAAATTCAGGAAGTTCCTCAAGGTTTTTCGACTTATGGGAGGTGTTGGTCGCTGTTGAACCTGATTTCGGTCAGATTCTGTGATTTTGATTGGATGTGAAGTGGCGGCTGATTATTTATATATATATATATATATATATATATATATATATATATATATATATATATATATATATATATATATTTGAGTTATTTAAAAAAAAAAAATCTTCCAAATCTCTGCCGGCACACACACAGCCGTGTGCGAATGGAAGTGACGACCGAGGGGTGGCGTAATGCAGACACAAATAAAAGAAACGTAAACATTAACAGTGATGTTAAAGGGATAGAAAATGCACTTTTTAAAAAAAAAGCCGACACAGCCTCATGCAATGGTTGTGTGTGCAGTTCGTAGTGTAAGAAAGAAAAGAACAATGACAGAGCCCTTTAAAATGGATCTACTCTTGCAGCATAGTTCTGTATGGAGCGCATAGTGCGAATAGGGGTTAGAGACTGGTGGATGGAGGAGGGAGGGGGGGGCAACAGGGGGATGGGCTAAAAGGCAGAAAGGGGTTTGGGATGGAGTGTGTGCCGAGCTCTTAGTTACCGTGTTTGTCACGATAACCAGGAAACAAGGGTTGCTATATTTTTCTGGTCTATAGAATGATGAAAAAATGGTCAAAAACAGCCAGTTCCATCTTCAGTCCATTTACCAGCTGATGGGCACCCATGCACCCGCGTGTCCCGCGTTAGTTTTAAAGCTGCACTCTTCTTCTTCCTCTTCTATGGTGGCAAAGCTAAACGTGTGTAGCATCTGGATAGGAACGTCGCTTTCATAGGAACTCAAACGGGCTTCAAATGAGGGGAAAAGACCGCAACAAAAGGCTCTCCGCTGTGTCCGTCTCTCGGGCCGTGGGCTCCAGTCGAGCAGGCAGAATGTCGTAATATAATATACCGTAGTTATCAATAAGTCTTAGTAGATCATACCTGTATACGCTTAAATAAAGAAGTGAATGAAAAGAATGGCTACTCCAATATTGAGTAAAATGACCATAACCACCAGGATAGAGCTGGAGCCCTGCAAGACAAGAGAGGAGGGAAGAAGAAGTTTAGTGGATGCAAATAAATAAACCCTCCAAAAACGACTTCACTTTTCTGAAAACTGCAAAAAGACACATTAGAATAAAGGTGATCAAGTATTGGTTGTAATAAATCCTTCATTTAGATGAATGTAATCATTTTCTTCTTGTTTGTAGTTCTGCACTTCAGTACAAACTTTAAGGTATTTTACTTGAGTATTTACATTTCATGCTGCGCTATACTTCTATTTAACTTTTTAACTGCACTATTTTAATATCACAGCGCCTACTTCCTACTTTAGTGAGTTTACAAACCAAACGTGATCAGTCCATAAAATATGATACAGTGCTTTAGATTAAACTATCCAGCAGTAGATAAAGTACTTCTTTAAAGTAAATCTGTAATTAAAAAGCATCAGTAATGATATTCCAATAATATAATGATAATATGACTCTGTGCCAAACAAATACTTCTATTCTAATACTTTAATACAACATGTTGCTGTTTAAAAGTGTAGGACCCTATACTACAACACTTATTTAAAGGTAACATGTCATGCTCATTTCCAGGGTCATACTTGTATTTTAGGCATCTACTAAAACATGTTTATACGCTTTAATGGTAAAAAAAACAACCTTATATTTGTTCTTATGCTGTCTATCTGAATGTATTTACTCGTCTGTCTGAAACACTCCATTTTAATGCCGGTCTCTTTAAACTCTGTCACAGCACCTACCAGCATTAGAAGGAACAAAGACGTAGAAAACATCTGCTTCATCTTATTTGCTTTTTGTTCTCTCTGACAAACAATTTCAAACAATTTGTTTTCCTCACTCTGGATCCTCATTTCAAACTTTTATTTGAATGATATCCTCAATTTGAGTCCGCTGAGCCTCTTGGGTAATCTAATACATCATATGTCTTTATGTCAGTTTGGTGTGGTAAACGGCTCTGAATACTACAGTAACCATGAGCCTCAGCGACAAACAAACAGGAAGACAATGAGTTTCTCTGCACCGAAATGTGGTCATGAGATTTAGAAAAACGTGATTAATGCATTTACCCACAGCACCACCCGGAGGAGGGTATCTTAGAAAGTAGTCCCTGTTGATTCAGTACCTTCACCGCCACACACGTCAACACGTTTAAATTGTGTTAATGCAACAATTATTTGATCATGAGTTAACTGCATTTTTTATTCCCCCTCCCTGCTTTTGCTGGTTATTCAAAGTTAAATAGTGAATTAACTGGATTGTGGTCACGCGACTCTGCACGATCCAACACGTGGACTCACTGAGTTTGATTTGAGGGTGAGAAGCTCTCCTTCCTGCTCCAGAGTGATGGGTTGAGACTTGAGGGGCGGGGAGAGGGTAAGGTCCCTGTGCAGCGGCCACTCCTCCAGCTCCGCCCCCACATTCAGGCTGTCCAGCATCTGTACAGAGTCCATGGACCCCTCTCTGACGGGCCGTAGAGCCCGGGCTCGCAGCCGGTTGTTCTTGGGGGCCGGGGACTCCGGGCCCAGCCCCTGAGGCGCCTGCGAGTCCGGACACTGAAGCCTCATGTCGACCGTGTAGTCGCTCATCCTCTCCTCATCCTGCTCGGTGAGGCGCGAGTGGGCAGGGCTCCACCTTAGGGTGCTTTCAGCAGTCCAGCCCCCGGTAAGGCCCTCCGGCCTTTGGTCCATTACGGCGTGCTCGCTAAGCTTGTGGTTGGACGGGTTGTGTTGCTTCGGGTGGTGGTTTGAGTAGACATGCTCTCGGGGGTTGTAGCTGGAAGAGACGTGGTCCTTTGCACTGTGATTAGAGGAGATATAGTCTTGGGACTTGTGATTGGAAGAAGCATGCTCAGAAGTCTTGTGATTGGACATGTTGTGTTCCAAGGCCTTGTGATTGGATAAAATGTGCACCTGCGGCTTGTAAATGGAAGAGGCGTGCTCGCAGGCTTTGTGATTGGTGGAAGAATGATCCCGTGTTTTGTGGTTGGAGGACGAGTACTCCCTGGACTTGTGATTGGAAGAGGCTTGCTTGGAAGGCTTTTGGTTGGAGAGGGAGTGCTCCCAGGCTCTGTAGGAGGAGGCGTGCTCCCGCGGCTTGTGATTTGACGAAGACTTCTGCTTGTGGTTGGACAAAGGGGCCTGCTCGTGGCCATTAATCTGCCCCTCCTGCTCCTCCAGGAGGGAGGGCGTGGTGGAGCGGCTGCTGCCGCCGCGCTCCGGGTACATATCGTCGGTCCAATTGTTAGCCCCGCCCCTCGGCAGGTCCACGCCCCGCCCCTCCACCAGCACCTGGATTTCGGCGGCGCCCTGATCGTCGACGGCGGTCTGGCGCATGAAGCAAGCGTTTCTGGGCCGGTGGGCGTGCTTGGACGGGCTGCGGGGGGGCGAGGCCGGCACGCTTAGCACGGGGCTGAGATCAGGCGTTACCACGGGCGGCGTGGTGTCCGGCGTGCACAGCTCCGGACTGTCGGTTCCCGTGGAGATCACTTCGTGGTCTTTGTCCTTGGCGTCCTGGCGCTTGGGCCTCTGACATTCGAGCCCTTCGAAAAACAGTCGGAGAAGAACACACAGTGAGGGGATTTGGCAGCAAGAGAGAGAGAGTGTGAGTGTGTGTCTGTGTGTGTGTGTGTGTGTGTGTGTTTTATCAGAATGCCGTGTAACAAAAGGAGAGAAAAGCTGCACATAAACTGAATCTGTTGTCGTCGCTGTTTGTTGGCTTAGAGAGGATTAACTAAATGAATTTCTCAAAGGTTTAAATCCTCCTGTAGTTTATTACCAGATCAAAACTTGTGTGTAAACACGGAGCCCGCCTGTAAATCCACACATTTGACATGTTCTTTTGGAAAGAATCCAGGTACTTCTACAGGCTCTTATGTAGATTTTAAATGGAGATAATGAGTGCGATGCCCTTTGTCCCGACTTGTGACTACTTGTCTCAGCGCGGGTCTCTGGAGGGGATGCAGCCACATGGTGTGGCAGAAATGGGCAATAAAAACAAAACAAAATGAACAATTAAAGATGCGAAACAAAGTAAAGCTGTCCTATCACATTTACACACACACAGCAGAAACATTTGCACAGGAGCTTCATTTGATTTGACGAGATTATTTGTATCAACAAACTGATTTGTCGTCGCCGTTCTGTGGTGAGATTACATCACCAGATTATTAGTAGCAAAGAGTTCTCAGGGTTTGGTTGTCCGACACCTTTAGTGGTGATTAAGATACTGAATAAATCAATTAAATTAAACTAAAAACTGAATAAAAGAGAACAGAAAAAACATCACATTTTGTAAACAGTATAAAGCAATGACTTTTGAGCGAAGACTTGTTTTAACTTGACTCAATTACATTTTTTTAATTGATAAATTCACTAATTGTTCCAGCTCTGCGCTGAGATGACATCACCAGTATATTATCTGCAAATCCATTTTTATTTTTACACGTTTTTGCATCCAGCAATTTCAATAATTAAATACACAAATGATACAAATGAATCTGTTTGCTGACACAAGAGCAAAGCAGCAAACGTATAAATCACAGGGCGGCTGTGGCTCAGCGGGAGGAGCGGGTTGTCACCACAAGGTTTGATGCCTTCCGTCCTCATAGACCCCACGTTGCTCTTTTACAGCAGCTCACTGGTCCTGATGCTGACAGGACGGTTCACCGCAGAGCTCATGCTCCATGTATGCACCTATGTGCCTGTGCTATTTGTAATGTAGGTATCTTAAAAGCGGCTTGTTTATTCGCTGGACTTTAGAAGTGGACACCCGTCCGGGTTGTGTCGTCCACTCACCGTTCCCGTAGATGTGGAAGGAGGGTGAGAGCTCTTTGGCAGCGATGCGGGCCAGTCGACACTCCTCCGTGGCCTTCAGCGCCACTCCTTCAGCGGCCTCCGCCTTCCCACGAGCATGGCTCATCCTGGACAGGTCAGGTGGAAATATTTGAGGAATTTACATTTTATGTAACTTTATATTTTTACTACATCTCAGAGGTAAATTCTTTTTACTCCACCAAATGTATCGGTCAACTTGAGTTACTTTTTAGATGAGAGTTTTTCTTCCTGTTTAGGTAAAACCTGGTGTCTCTCCATGTGTTGATGTTGAAATGTTGAATGTTTGTGATAAACTGAAGGATGATGTTTTTCCTGTATGTGTTTCTACTTATTCAGATATATAAACTTTACAAAAAACTCTTGCATTAGCTGGAAAATACATCCTCACAAAGCTGAAAACAGGTTTTAGTTTTTAAAGATACAATTTTCTCTCGGCGAGGACGCTACAAACATGATGATCTCATATCTGATGCACTGACTGTACAGGAGTTACAATACATTAATGCAGCAGTTATATTAATTCAGAAGCAACAAATATAATAGTTCAAATCTGACTGATTTAACTTTTGATGCTTTAAGTACATTTGACTGATACATACTTTTACTTAAATTAACATCTTTAAAAGCAGGACAAAGCATATCGTACAGATCGCAAAACCGTCTGAGACAATTTGTGATATTGTGGCTATACAAATAAATAAAAATAAAATAAAATAAATGCAATGAAACAGTAGCATGTTACCTCGACATGGCGATCTCTGCTTTCTGCTTGGAGATGTCTGCAGCCTTCACCGCGGCCTCCACGGCCCGGTCCACCTTCTCCCGGATCTTGCTGGCCCTCAGTGGGATCAGGTTCTTGCGTTTCCCGCTCACCAACGCGTTCTGCTTATACTTCCCTTCCTCCTTGGTGCCGTCGGGGAAGCTGGTGCACCCGTAGCCGTGCCTTTTGTTTCCCACCCACTCACCTTCGTAGTGCAGGCCGTCCGAGCGCCGGCTGACGCCCCAGCCGGCCCTCTGGTCGCTCCGCCACTCGCCGGCGTACATCTCGGTGACGGTGGCGTCCACGGGGGCGCCCTGCTCGCTCTCACCGGCGTTGGAGTGGATGTCGGATGCGGCAGAGCTGACGGTGCTCATGCCCGCCTCGCTGCAGAAGGAGCTCTGCTTGCTGAGCTGACTGGCCAGCGAGCTTTTGGACTCGGAGCGCCGCAGCTTCAGGCCGCTCAGGATGGACTGCCGGAAGCGGCCCTTCCGCTTCCGCTGGCGCTCGGCCTCGCTGGGCGCCGTCAGGACGAAGCCCCCGCGGCCCACGGGGCTCCCGGCCAGCCCGGCCGCCACACCGTCCGTGGGCGTGGTGGCGGCACCGTCCTCCAGCACAGCCGGCGGGCCGTGGCTGTGCTCGGAGCGGAGGGAGTTTATGGATGTTCGCAGGGGGAAGAGGATGACAGCCGCCATGCCGTACGGCACGCTCTGCCGCACGCCATAGCCGTGACGCATCCCGCCCAGCCACTGGCCTTGGTAGGTTCCTGGGAGACAGATTCATGTTTATAAACTTTGCACAGGCATTGTGTGTTCCCTGAAGATACATCCTGCTGGGTTTGACGGTTCCCTGACAGTTACTTGTTCAGATCGGGTGTGCGAGTAAAATCTCCCAACATTCACCGAAGGGATCGGCACAACATTCATGTTTCCCAGAGGATAAATCGTAATTTAGTGATCCTTTAGCTTTGTTACTTTTCCTTGACAGCTATTGAGTGGATTGCCATGACATGTATATGTCCCCGAGAGGATGAATCCTCCTAACTGCCCCCCCTATAACACCACCATGATCAGGTTCAAGTGGTTGCTACTCAGGAATAAGATCTGTAAAAATAAATCGGTGTCAAGCAGAGGCCTCTTTGCTCAATGTTAAGCTGGAGAAGACCCACATAAACCCAGAATATCACCAGATACTCAGCGTTTCCCAGACTGCAGCAAAGTACACGCGCTATTTAAAAACTGACCAAGAATAGTATAAGTACACAGTACTTATAAAGTGAATCTGACGTCTTTGTGCCAAAGTTGTTTAAGATTTTGGAAGATTAGTTCCACGTTATTGTAGTTTTACAAGCGTGTCAGAGCACTACGATGGCCTTCTGGTGAAATATCATTACATTCATTCTATAAATATACGTATAATAGTTGTCGGCCCCTGTTTAGAGCTGGACGGTGCTTTGATCGGCCAGTCAGCGTTCCAGGGGCGGGACTTAGCAATAGTTCAATTCAAAACCAAAAACTATGATCAATCAAAAAAAAAAGGATAAATGTCATCGTCAATAAATTTTAAATCGTCACAATCCAAACATTTTACACAGGAAGTTGGCTGACTGATCATAATTTGTCATATTGGAAGATTCAAATGTTATTGTAAAAATACAAATTAGATTGTGTTGAGGTCGAATGACAAGTTCTGGTTAGAATTGCATGCATAGCCAATATGAATGCTCTGATTGAGCTCCCTGCTATGCTTTGTATTGATTTAAATGTTTTATTTTGCATTTTCAATCATTTTCATTCCAATTTATAAGAAAAAAAAGGGTTCTGGTTCCATCCCAAACTGTCTAATTGTTACTATGACTTAAGTATTTTAAAACGGGTACTGAACTTGTTAAAAGTTGCTTCTTTACACATCAAGCAGATGAATGTGAGTCCAACATTGTCTCTCTTTGACTCTGTTTTTGGTCTCTACCAACTCCAAAATCAAAGTGTCTGTCACTTCAGCGGCTAAACGCTCCTCTCTGTTTACCAGCTCATTTCTTAGCCGTTGACTGCTGCTGAGTGGGCAGTGTTCCGGTCCATCAGGAGTTTTAATGTGAAAACAGCTTGAACCGAAAACAATAAAATGGTTGTAAAACCAAAGACAACGAGCTAAAAGACAGTAAAATGGAAGCTAAGTGATAATTCTCTGCGAGGTTGTCACGACGAGCGTTTTATTTCATCGCGTAAAAATTTGCTTGATATACGACGGCAGCCCTGTCAACAGAAGTTATTTTCTCTAAGTGCCTTTAAACGTTCGAACAGATATTTAACTGTTAGAAAGAAGCTTTGCTCACTTCCTAATGTTTGTTTTTCAAATTGAATCTCAGATGATTGATGGTGACAAAGAATGACTACTTCAGTTTCTCCATAAGAAATATGTCACACTCTTGGCCCGAGGTCACCGTGAGAGGCATCTCCCACTGCTTTATAATTAAGGCCACACACATGTGATGAAACGCAAGCGACAATACGGATGTTTACAACTGTGCTGTGCTGTTGAAGGGAAGAGAAGCGCTTTGTGCTTGTATAATCACAGCTTTAGATTTGGGAGTGACCGGCGCTACATGGGTCACAGTCGTCAGTATATATACTCTGCGAGTGGTTTAGAAGAAAAAAAAAATCACTGACAAGGAACAAATAATCTGCAGCGTGAGCAGAAAACAGGAAAAAACATATAATTTATTCATTTTTGTTTCACCATTTCCTCTTAGTTGAAAAGTAATTCCTCGTCATTAGAATCAGAAGCTGTTTATTACCAAGTATGTTTCACATACCAGGAATTTGTCTTTGCGGGATTTGCATACATTATACAATGAACAGTCAACTTAGATAACATAACTTTAAACTGTAAGTGTATGTCTTGAATATGTCTTGAATCCCTTTTTCATATAATGTGTGTTGTATGCGTAATGTAGAGCTGGAGCTGTCCGTAGTGCTGAAATGAAACCCTGATAGACACATTGAGGTTTACACTTTACTATGCTGTTCTTCTTTTAAAATATGACTGTGTCCCATGTCAATATATATGAATAATACATAGTTTAAAGGTACTGTTTGTCACGATACCAAAATTAAGACTTCGATATGATACCTGCTATTAATATCACGATACCGATACTTACGATATGATACTAGAATTCGATACAATACCATAAATACAATACAATACTGGTATATTTATCTATAATAGTAATAAATAAAACATCTGTATGGTTCCCTTTTTGACCAGCTTGTTTCTGCCCAGCTTTTTGAACACTTGACAAATGGCATTAATATTAGTATTAGCATACAGCAAGATATTAATGAAAACTACATGGTGCTATATCATAGCATTGATTATACACGGCTATGTAGGTTTATTGTCCGGATGACTACAAAGTTATTTCCATAAGTATGAGCAATTGTAGATAATAATACTCCATGCTACTACTACTACTACTAATAATAATTTTACAGATGTGTGTTTTATGTGAAAAAAATAATAAAGCTATCATACAGGTACATTAAAGATTGACACATAATTAAAGGGTAATTTCTGCCCTTTATTGAAAAATGTACTTATTAATAATATTGAACTAATTAGCTCAAGATCCACCCTCAGGCTCCACCAGCATGTCACCATTTTGCATCAATTGTGTTTCATTTGGTACACTTTTGTGTGCATTCTGACCTCCATCCATCCATCCATCCATCCATTATCTTAACCGCTGATCCTCATTTGGGTCGCGGGGCGCTGGAGCCGATCCCAGCTGTCAATGGGCGAAGGCAGGGTACACCCTGGACAAGTCAGCAGTCCATCACAGGGCAGACATATAGACAGACAACCATTCACGCTCACATTCACACCTACGGGCAATTTAGAGTCCAATTAACCTATAGAGCATGTCTTTGGACTGTGGCGCTGCCACGGGGAGAACATGCAAACTCCACACAGCATTCTGACCTCATGATCCTAAATGCTTGTCGTCAAACTAGGCTAATGCTCCTCGTGGCTGTATATGGGTGAGCTTGGGGTTTTTCATGTTCATAATTACATTTGCTTACCTGTCGTTCGTTAAACGCTTTAAAAAGCTCGGGCTGTCTGCTTGAAAGCTGCTTGGCCATGTTTGACGTGTTACCTCTCTTTGTCTGTGTTGCTTTAAAGCACGTTTTACAGACGGGTCTGTCGGTGTCAGTGGGCTTTTCCCTCACAGTCTGCACTGTCTCCAAAGTATCTCCAGATTACACTCCTGGCGTCTTTTTTTTTTTCTACAAGCAGAGGACGGTAGCAGGAGCTCCTGGGCTCAGGCCATGTCTCCCTCGGTCACTGCTGTGAGCCTTAAGCCCCGCCCCCCTGAGCTCCGTCTCCATGCACTCTCTGCATGAGAGAAGCGCTGTTTTGCGAAAGAACCAATACTTAAAATATGCAAAATCGGTAGCGCGGTACTTTTTTAGTATCGGTATACCGTGAAACATTATAAAATATAATGTTAATGCAAGGAGTCTAATTCAACTTCGCATACAAGCTAAATGTTATTTTTCAAAGATTTGTTTTTCATTTGTTTCCTGCAGCTGTTTCACCACTACTGTTTTTTTATTTATTATTTTGCAGCTTTGCACAGCCCCTTACATTCACTTTTTACATTTACCTGGATTACTAACTATTGCCCCAAAATCCCCAAATTGACAGATGTTGGCCACTCAGGGGCAGAACAACAAGCTGTAAATTGTGTTTGCAAACATTAGATTGCTTAAACATACAGTAAAATGCTAGTTCATACACTAACTATTTACTTCTACTAATCTTCTACTTAAGTAGCATTGCAGAAATACTCTGTTAAGTAATAATCTTGCATTGAATATTTTAACTCAAAGTATTAGCATCAACATATATTTGGAGTACCAAAAGTGAAAGTACTGATTATACAGAATTTACAATAATAATGCCTATTGGTTTAAAATTATCAATAGATTAACTTCATTCTAACCCTATGTCCATGCTGGAGTGAATACACTATATGCATTAGTGTAGTACTGTATATCGTGTATTCAATCCAGCTACACACAGTAGTAGTATGTACACCGTAACGCAATACCACACATCGATTCTATACTTTACTCTGACGATGTAGTGTTTTGTTTAGATTAATTAAAGTCAAAACAGAGTGCAGAATAAATAAAAATGTGTGCTATTGATGAAGAATTTCCTCCCCCAATGCAATGCAAAAGGGAAGAGAGGAGCTGCTCACAACTGCAAAATATACTTGTTGGTTAAACAAGCAAATCATATATTCAATATGTTTGGCTAGTTATTATTCTCCTAAAGTCTAGTGATTTTTTTTTTACTTAAAGAGAAGTAGCAATGAAAGTGTAGAAATACAATTTGTGCATTCAAAATTAATTAAAGCAAGTAAAAGTAAAACAGTATTACAGTATTGTATGTTAAGGTCAGCAATTGATTCACTTTATACAAAAGCAATAAGTGCATTTCATGTTTTCCAATTTGGTTCAGTTTTTCTTCCTGAGTGAGAAAAGTCCAGTCTGTGTTGTCTTGAACAAGTGCACTGAAGTCTAGTTGAATGAGGTGGAGATGTGAAAGACAGCTGACAGGTATCAGCGATGGCTTTGTGCATGCGCGATTAATGTTCAATCTGGATGCTGAGCTGGCAGCGTGAGCCTGCCGGTGGACTGACCGCCGGTGAAGCTTTGTGAGGCGAGCGACTCAGCGGTAACGCTGCTGCTCGCTGAGAAGAGAAACTACATAACAATACGTGCTTTCACGTCAGGCTCAAGTCGCCAAATCGGTGCGCGCGCACCTCTGAGGCTACAGAGGTGCGCGCGCACCTACAAAAATTGCCTTCAAAGTAAAAGCAAATTAAAACTTTAAAAAATGCAGTTAACACATGCTCAAATAATTAATGCTGTTAATTGATTTAAAATTTAATGCGTTATTAACACATTAACTTGCCCGGCCCTAATATATATATATATATATATATATATATATATATATATATATATATATATATATATATATATATATATATATATATATATATATATATATGATTGTAACTACAATTTGTACATATAAATAATTGGATATATATATATATATATATATATATATATATATATATATATATATATATATATATATATATATATATATATATGTATGTGTGTGTGTGTGTGTGTATTTTTGGATTATAATTGTTAATGTGTTTATCAATTGGATTATTTCCTCTAAAGGTGGAACACATTTTAATTACTTTATGTACTGCTTAACTTAAAATAATATATCATAATATAATAGTTGTATTTTTAAATGAAACACCTCAAAATTGGTCTGTAATTGAATAAACTAACTTGTATAGTTATTTTCTATTGCATTATGTCCACTTAGTACAAATAAAGTACATTAGTCAAAGTGTTTTGTTTTTAACATCTTTCTTTGCGTATTAGCTAATTTACAGACATTTTCCTTTTCAAAGCTTTTCAAGGCTCCACAAACTAAAAGCATCCGGTGTCGATCCGGAGCTGTCCGAGGTGCTGAAACTGTCTGTTGGACCTGTCTGTACAAGCTGCGTGTGTCCTATAAGATGGTTTTCATCATTTTTAATAAGCACCTGCGCCAATTGTGTGTGTATGTGTGTGTGTGTGTGTGTGTGTGTGTGTGTGTGTGTGTGTGTGTGTGTGTGTGTGTGTGTGCGTGTGTGTGTGTTTGTGTGTGCGTGTGTGTGTGTGTGTGTGTGTGTGTGTGTGTGTAAAACACTATCCTGCACATTTATTGGGTTGTGGAAAATGTGTCAGCTCGTGCGTGCTATATTCATCTGTCGGCGGTCTTCCACGTGAGCACAAGAGCGGAGCAGAGCGGTCGCGTGACGCAGTCTTTTAAGAAAAAAAATTCCTCTCTTCACCATCTTTGTTAGAGATTTTACTGTCTCGTGTTGAAACAGTCGGTGTGAGGATGTGAGCCTCAACCTCACGCAAAACAACATTCAACACACTCACACACACACACACACACACACACACACACACACACACACACACACACACACACACCGTGTTTTGATTCCAACTGCATCACTTATTGACCTGGCTTCCATCATTCGGGTCCCGTGCGGCGCCAGGGCTGCATCGGCTATCAAACGGCCTAGATTTACAAATGAGAGCGACAGAGGCATCAAGCCAATCGGAGAGGCAGAGGAGCCGCCAGTGGGTCTCTAGTGACACGCTGACCCGCTGTCTCCACGTTACTATGACGACAGAGGGCGTGATGCACAGGGGAGAGTGGCGAAGGCGTGTTTTTATAAATACGTGCGCGTCTATACAGACGACGCAATGAGACTTCCACATGGCTTTATTTCTAATATTAAAAACACGTCCTTCTGTTTTTATAGAAATGATAATAATGATAAAGACCGGTCAGTCGGCCAAAAATCTTGGACCTCCTGATGAGGCAATGGGCCCACCGACATAAAGAAGGGCCCCAACACTGGAGCAAGACAACCAGACTAAAAGAGAAATGGTTCCGCTCTTAGTCGTCTTTTTGGGTGTCATTGTAGTCAGCTTGTGTCTCTTTGTAATTCTTTCATGTTTCTTTGTAGTCACTGTGTGTCTCTTTGTAGTCCCTGTGAGTCTCTTTGTAGTTATTTTGTGTCTCTTTGTAGTTTTCTTGTGTCTCTTTGTAGTCATCTTGTGTCTCTTTGTAGTTGTTTTGTGTTTCTTTGTAGGCACAGTGTGTCTCTTTGTAGTGTTCTTGTGTAACTTTGGAGACATATTGAGTCTCCTTGTAGTCACTGTGTGTCTCTGTGCAGACACTGTGTGTCTCTTTGTGGTCACGATGTGTCTCCTTGTAGTCACTGTGTGTCTCTTTGTAGTCTCTATGTGTCTACAATTATGTCCAGTCTACTGCTTAACTTAAACCTTTAGTCCAGTCTACTCCTGCACAAAGACAGGATGTTGGAAATGGAAGCAGGTTTTTGATGATCTCAGGATATTAGGCCTTGGTTTTAATCCCGAACACCGGCAGAGTTTCATTTTTGGGGAAAGGTATCATGTAACTTCTTGACTGATGTTCTGTCTGAGGTTCCACACAGACGGATGTATCCGGTCATTTTTCAAAATAAAACATATTTCAGGCCTTCATCTATTTATTAAAGAAACTAAATTCATTCATTCTTTCTGTGGCCCGGTACCAAGGGACCCACGGACCGGTACTGGGTGACAACTCCTACATAGCGTCATATTGCTTTTTGAAGAAGTATGATGATAAATTCATAGTAGATGCAAAAGTATACTCATGTGCAATTTATTATGTTGAACATTGTTGCTCTTGGATGGATCACAGCCAACACAATTATTTTCAACACACTTTTTGTCCTTGGTCATGGTGGCCACAGCACTGAAAATAATAAACTTAAAAATTATCAAAATTCTGACCCTTTGCTTTATTATTAAAAGCATTTACTTGTACTTTTACTTTCAGTGCTCAAGTACATTTTATAGCAGAAAAAATACTTTTGATACTTAAGTACAGAAAATGTCTGATACTTTAAGCCTTTTACTCAAGTAGTATTCTAATAGGCGACTTTCACCTTTACTGGAGTCATTTTCCAATAAGGTATCGTTACTTTTAATCAAGTATAGCTTTGGGTACTTTATATACCACTGGTTTGTAGTCACTGTATGTCTTATAGTGATCTAGTGTCTCTTAGTAGTCATTTTGTGTCTCTTTGTAATAATTCTGTGTCTCTCCGTAGTCATCTTGCATTCGTTTGTGTGTGTTTTTGTGTGTATTTTTAGTCATCATCTCGTCATTTTTTGTGCTTCTGTAATCATTTTTGTGTCATTGTATTTCTTTCAGTCGATTCTGCAAGTAGTTTCAAACCCTCAGATGCTTTTGGCTGAAAAACTGCAGCAAAACTTTCAATACTTTCTATAATACTAAATCTTTAGTTCATGCTGGAGATGAAGAGTCTGAGTCCTCTCTCAAGCTTCCTTCCACACAGATACCACTCTTCTGCATAAATATTACACTTAATACTTTTCAATATATGGGTTGCGCTCTAGGGCGCCTCGGCCCAATAGGCGTGCTCTGTAATCCAACATGTGGATGTGACCTACATGTTATTTATGTAGCCTACATTTGAGATGTGATACGGGGGATTTTAGCAGCAGGCTAAGTAAACAAGTCGCTCCACTTGCTGCCTGAATATCAGTTTAGCGAGCAAGAGGAGAGAATTTGTTTAGTCCCAAAGGACTGAGTGTGATCTCTAAACTGGTGTCTGTGAGAAGATACTCGGAGCGTAAAGTGAACTTTCCTCTGCAGAAAAATAGCTTTTAAGCCTCCTTACCTCCATCAGAGTAGGTTTCAGTGCCATACCCATCCTGCAGCCCGTTGCTCCACGTCCCCTCGTACCGGGCCCCGCTCGCCGTGCTCTCCAGCTGCCCGTAGCGACCTTTGAACCCCTGCGTCCACTCCCCTCTGTACTCCCAGCGGCCCTTGCTCTCCACGCCGATGCCATGCCGCTTGCCCTGCGCCCATGTGCCCTGGTAGCTGTTCCCGCTGGGCCATGTGTACACGCCCAGGACCTCGAAGCCGTGGCTCCAGGCGCCCGCAAACTCGCCCTGACCCTGGGGCCCCGTGCACACCCCTCGTCCATGGGCTTTACCCTGCTCCCACCCCCCGCAGTACGACCCCCCGTCATCAAAGTCAAACCTGCCTCCAGTGGACATGCATGAAACAGGTTTCGGCAAATCCTTAGAACGTCAAGAAAAAACAAAACAAGGGTCCGGTTCACTCAGGAGGAGCCAAATAGGGAGTAGGCCCCGTTTTAAGCTAATAGCATGGAGGTGCAGGCCCTCAACTCTCCCTCTCCTCAGTTAGTTTAGGATGTAAAACACCAGCTCCTCGTTTTATGTGCAGCAGGACCCGGCCCGAAGAGCATCGCCTCACGATGGAGAAGCAGCCTAAGCCTCAGCGACGGCTCTGGAGTGACGAACGTAGCTGCTGTGCATGCTGCTTCCCATGGGCATGCAGGCTCGGAGTGCTTCTCATCCTCCTCCTCCTCCACTTCCTCCTCCACCTTCCTGCCCCGCGCAGCCTCGCAGCCGGTGAGCTCGCCGGCCCTGTCAGCCTCAGCCCTTGCAGCGGGGCGCTCCAGACAAGCAAGGCCTAGGCTTTTCCAGCAGTCCCAGAGGCCCACAGAGCGGCGGCGGCGGCAGCGGCAGCGATACTGGTGGCAACTATAGCGACCAAGCTCAGCTTAATCAGACATTACAGCATCCACACATCCGCTGCCGCACCGGCACACAGTGAGGGAGGCAGGAGGAGCAGGATGCTGCACTGGTACGCCATTAGTAAAAAAAATCAAATAAAAAATTGGAGAAGTTGGAGCTCGGTAGCTGTCGGCCTGTAAAAGGGGGCTCAGAGACACACATCCGTAACCAGCCTCAGCCTTCAGCAGACATAACAGACGGGGAACATGTCCTCGTCCTCCACTCGGCTGCGCTGTGATCGGAAGATGAGCCTCCCTCCTGGAGACGAGGATGTGAAGAAGAAAATAATGAATTATTCCTCTGCCTCTCCCTTTGTCTTCTCCATATTAGTGCTGGCACAAAAATCTGGATTGTTGTTGTATCCCAATTCCACCAAGTCATCTGTCCTCTCTTGTTTTTCAGGCCTCTCTCTCTCTCACTCTCTCTCACACACTCTCTCTCTCTCTCTCTCTCTCTCTCTCTAAAATCTGCTCATTACAGGACTGTTCCACCCCAGCCAATACCCCTCCCCCACACACACAGAGACACCGAGCGCACACACTCCTTCTCCCGGCTCTTAAAGAGATAGAGACGGAGGGATGCTGCGACCGGCTGCATGCACGGAGCTCACTGCTCTCTCCCTTTGGGGATACAGCCTGCTTTTCCTAATTAACCAGCCTCCTCATTTCTCTTCGTCCACTCTTTCCCAGATTGAAACTGGTCAGTCAGCAGTCTGTTTCCCTGATAACTGGAGGTTTGTGAGCTCATTGATCCCGTGCCCATCTCTCTCTCCCCAAAGCTAATTGCTGTTAGTCTTTCTTTTCCGCTGCAGGCAACCCAGGGGACATAAGTGTCACTTGAGGAAGCTTCATTTGACCCAGGCTGACCTTTTAAACACCCAAATACATTTCTGACGCCGTCGGCTGGAGCTTCACCACAATCTGATAAGCCGACACGCTCGTCTTTACCATCAGAGCGGTTGTATGGTTAATATTGTCTGATCCATAACTGGAGCTTGGCGATATTGGAAATCTATGTCATTGAACGCACCATCTGCTGGATTGCATGACATACAGGAAATCGTGTCATAGACAGACTGTGTAAACTGGTTATATGGTCTTTTTTCATCCGTAATAACAGGTGAACATAATTAGAACAAATAGATCAGAAAATATTAGATTTCAAGAAAAGTGTGTGAAATTACATCAAACTTTATTTCATGGTACTTGTTATCTATTATTTAATTATTTTATTTAATTTTTCTTTGCTGCTTCTCCATATATATATATATATATATATATATATATATATATATATATATATGTATATATATATACATATATATATATATATATATATATATATATATATAGTTTAAACAATGTATGCATATATAATTGTAACTAATTTATATATAAATAATTGTAATAATTTATTCATACAAATAAATCAATA
This sequence comes from Clinocottus analis, assembly GCF_023055335.1. Lineage (NCBI taxonomy): Eukaryota > Metazoa > Chordata > Actinopteri > Perciformes > Cottidae > Clinocottus > Clinocottus analis. Next base: position 5,925,840 of record NW_027175820.1, read on the forward strand.
TATATATACATATTTATTAATATACAATACAAAATATTGAAATTTAAAACCATTAGCTTCAATAATATTTTCTTAAATATTATACTGTGATATTCTGTACGATGTCAGGTTGAAGCTGCAGCATATTTTTATTAAATCCATTTGACAACATTTTGCTCTTTCTTCAGGAGTGCTGCTGGGTTCCAGTCAGACCAGTAGAGAGCCACTGGTCCAGAGCACTGGCAGGGCAACCGTCTTCCTGGTTCAAACCAGATATTTAAAGGACAAACAAAAGGTATAAGCTCAAACTGCACGAGGAAAGTTAGAAAACGGGCTAAATGTAAAAAATATTGTAGTTCTGGTCTAATGGGTCAGTATATTTAACATTTTCCTCGCCGGTTTGTGAGAAGCCAGGCGCTCCGAAGACAACACGAACGTTCAAACAGCGGCTTGCAAATGTATCTCTCCTTTGTTATTTTCAGGCATTATAGACGAGCGTAAGTTACGGTTGTAATGTGTTGTGACGATGAGTCTACAGTCACAGTGCAGTCTGTATGGACACACGGCCGTTAACGTAACCCGGTTTGACACCAAGCTACTTAATTACAACAAACATGTATTATTAGCTAGTTTAGTCTTTTGTATATACATGTTTGTCGTTATTATACAAAAGTGTTTGGATCCGGACATTTGTTTGTCTATAACTTCTTGTAAAAACCAAAGAGATTAAACTCAATATTGCCTGAATAGATATTAGAGCGGTAACTAATAAATAAATGTAATTTAACAGAATTGCCTGGTTTACTGTGCAGCATTATTGGAGATTTATTGGCAGAAATGGTAAATAGTATTACAAATATTTTCTCTCTCTTTTAAAGAGTATTCGGTTGCCAACGATTTCCCCCTTAAATATAAATAAATGAAATAAACCTTAAGTTTGCAAACCAGAGCTGAGCAGACTTTTAACAAGGGACACAAAAGAAAAAACCTCAATGCATGAACACATAACCTTTTTTGGGATATTATATTTTTATTGATATTTTCAGACTGTATGAAGTGAATAATAATGTTATAACCAGTTGTTTATTTGTAAAAACACCACAGTGTATTTTAACAGAAAGGTAATAAACAGAAAAGAATGAACATCCAACAGAAAGAAAAACAATACAAAACAGAAATGTCATGAAATGTTCCCTCCGTGGACTGAAGGGCTGGAACCGGTTCAGGTGAGGATGTCATGGGCCTGTTGCTCCACCAGCATGGCCATGTTCTTAACGTCCCCACACCAGAAGTCCAGACGCTCCTTCATGCCTTTGATCTAAAACAGTGAACAGGTGACCATCACTTCTGTGGTTTGTCTGTTTGACTCTAAATGACCATACTTTACTAAATGAACATCATGCTGTATTGAAGAAGTCTTGAAACTAGAGATTGAGACATAAACTATGTTTACTAAGGAAATACATCAAGAGAGAAGTAGTCATTTATATAGACTTCTATACAACCAAAGGAGTCACCCCCTGGTGGTCAGGAGAGAGAATGCAGCTTTAAAACATAAAGCGTCGGCTTTACTCTCTTCGAATAGGACTAACCTGCGGCAGGTCCAGGACTCGGGGCTGCACCCAGGTCATCTGTACCTTCTGGTCCACCTCGTCAATGTTCCCTTTGATCAGGCCCACAGACAGAGCCTTCATCACCAGCAGCTCCACCTGCAGGACACGAGTCCAGAGTTTCATATCGACGAAACAAATGTAAGAAACGCTCGAGGAGGCGCTAAGAACCGCAGATTTAACTGGTCAATAAAAAGTGGAGCCATTTGTTATCAATCAGAAACGGTTTCAGCGACATTGATTGATGAGCTGATGTTTGGTCATGTGACTCACCTCATTAACAGGGAGTTTGGCACTCTGGGCGATCTCAGTGAAGGTGAGCTGTCTGTGGTTTGCAGGGCGAGTGAAAGTCATCTGGGGGGAGAGAGAGAGAGCTCAAGTGATTTATTATTCCTGTTTTTTTTTTTTTAACCTTTGTTGTGTGATGATGTTGTCATTGAAGTGTGAGGAAAGCGTCAGGTGGTGTCAATTATCTCCATTGGTCTTATTAACCATCAGAGCAGCCGTTGTGGAGGTCGTCAATGAGGATCTTTGGTCAAATTATAAAGAAATGAGGAAAAAGAAACCAGCAAGAGTACACTCGGCCTGTTGAGGACAAAAACTACAGAACAATACGTGCTTTCACGTCAGGCTGAAGTCGGCAAATAGTCCGGTGTTGCTACGAAAGCGCGAGGGCGCACCTAAATTAAATCGCCTTCAAAGTAAAGCCCCCCACCCCTTTCAAAAATGCAGTTAACGCATGATCAAATAATTAACGCTGATTAATCGATTGAAAAGTTAACGCGATATTAACACATTAACTTGCCCAGGCCTACAAAATTATAATTATTAACATCACCTTTTATATATTGGGGCAGAATTAAATTATTTAATTACACTCTTGTGATAGCCACCAGATTAGTTTTCTTATTTTTCTGCAAACTCAAGTGGACTACCTTGAGTATAAAGGATATTTACACAAGTAAAAACATAGGAGACGGCTGTATTCTACCCAAAGGAATTTTATGAAGAGGCGTGATGTTTTAAATGTTGATTCTCAATTGGCAGCTCCATCTTCCCGTCACGCTTCAGTGGGAGGAGCTACGGTGCCAGTAGGAGGAACTGCAGTGTCAGTGAGGGAAGCGAGGTACTCATTAAACAAGATGGATTTCTATTCGTTGCCCTCCGAGATGATTTCTGTCTGTGCTGCATGTCTCATGTTTATTTTAAAATACACTTCCATCTTGGCAACGGCCAAAACTTGCGTTTCAAAAAAGGTAAATTCTACACAAACTCTCCAAGTGAATGCTTTGATCAAAGCAATTCCATTCATTGAAAGTGTATCTCTTTGAACTGCATTGTCTCATTTTCAAAAGGCATCCCAGAGATACAAATACGAAATTATAAAAACACGTACGGATGAAATAGACATTTCATAAGACAAAAAGATACTTAAAAGCAATTGATTTTACTACGACACGTCAGGTTTTGCTTGTAGTGACCCGGTCGTTTAGTCTCACCTCCATTACGCAGAGCAGCTGGATCTTCTGCATCAGTTTGGCTTCGTGCGCTGCGAGGTCCGGCTGGAAAACAAGTAATCAGTAATAGTTCAGTAATCGGGTTCTAGATATTCTGCCGTGGATTGTTCTCTTGTTGTCATTAGTTCTTTTAAGAGTAGAATCTCCCTTAAAAGTATTGCAGCGGCCCTGAAAGGTTAAACCACTTCCTCACAGTTTAAGTTCTGTTACTTTTATTTCTCAAACATCTTCTTTTTAAAGCTGCAGGCATAGAATATAAATACAATTTTCTATACTTTGTTTGATCTAAAAAAAGAAAATCCTCAAAAATTATACCATCCCCAGTTGTACATTCTGAAAGCTAAATTGTTTATTTAACAATTTTGTTTGGTCTTTTCTTTATTTCTCATGGACATTACCATCTTACTGCCTACTTATAAAATAAATACATAATAAAACAGACAACTTTATAATTTACTTTTATGAAGAAAAGTAGAAAACAAAACTTAAATTGACGTTAGTCTCAAGATGTTTCCACACAACCAAAATTAACATCGTAACATTTTATTTAAAATAGCATTTGTTCTGTCTCAAGATTTTTAACGAATAAGTGGTTTCCGCTGAATATAAATCAATGCTCAACAAACACCGATCAGTTCCACCTGCAACGTCTCACCTGTTGCCCCCAGGCCGACTTGAAGCCCTGGAATTTCTCCACGTTGCCGCCGTTGAAGGCATAAAGTGTGTCGATGAGCCACTGTTTGTCTGTCTTCCTCAGGGACTCCAGCACAGGATGCATCAGCTGCAAAGACACAACGTCAACAAGCGTCATAGATACAAACCACAAAGTGACATTATGATGCGTTTAGGCCCCGCTCAGTGAAAAGGAGGCCATGGCGATGGAAAATTATAACACGATGGTGACATGTTACGTGTTATCTTGTAAAGTTTAGTCTTATGGAGAAGTTATTACAGCAACTTAAAACGATATTCTAGATAAATTATAAGCAGTTGAAAAATACATAATTAAACCTAATAACATTTGATGTTATCAATAGAATTTGTTTTTTTATTTAAATTGTGTGTTTTTATGAAGAATAAAATACAGATGAACAAATTAAAAATAAAACATTATTTAATGTTGTGAACTGACTTCAGAGCGGATGAAATGGCAAACATTTGCATAAATAGTCTGCTATAACAAAACTAAATGAAAAACGGATCTGTATCCGCCAGTTTGGATCATCAATGATCGGCAAAAAAGCGTGATCTCCAAAAGTTCTGTTTTGTACGAGAGTTTTATGACTCGCACCGCCAACAACGACGGTTTGTTTTTCCTCCTACCAGCTCGCCGAAGTTGTAAACTCCTTCTCCCAGCAGCCCGGCCAGGCCCAGTGTGAACGCCCTCTCCTGCTTCTCCGTCTCTGTAGAGGAAAACAATATGAAATCACGCCTCCGCCATCGACATGAAGTGCGTCCTTGCGCTCGATCTCACCTGGAAGGTCTTTGATGTCCACGCAGCCGAGGTAGCGCAGGGCGTCCTTGTAGTAAGAGGCGTGGTTCCCGATGATGCGATAATATTTGCTGGAGAGGTCGTAAAAGCGTCCGTGGACCGACGTCACGCCAGGGAGGTTATTCAGCATTTCCTCAACTTCTTCTATGAGTTTCTAGAAGTAAAAGAGGCGACGATGTGTTTAACCTGAATCGTGTTTTCTTCTACCTTTAAAGTGCCAAAGGGCAGTTTTTACTCCTTTTAGTCATAAGTTTAACATGTTTTAGCTCTACTTACCCCTTAGGTCAAGTTAGGCGACCTAGAAATACCAACGTCTGGCTGGTCGGTAGTATTTCACATGTTATACGAGAGTTTTACATTTGTTTATTGTTACAGATCAAAGCAAGCAGACTTGTTCATTCTATCGATGCAGATTTCTACAAAAGAATCAGACTCCTGTTGGTGCAAAGAGATACATTTATAGGAGAAACGTCAGTGTTCCAGAGGGACACTGACAAGGTATTGATGATATAGAACAAACTATTCTTATTGGATGGAATATGTTTTGGGTTTTGACCACCACGGTTGCCATCATGCTCTGGGAGCTGGGTAAACTGGATGTCGTCAGCTCACTACCGTTCTGTACATTAATTTAGCTTCATTTGTTTATTTATTATTTGGACCATCTGGGTAGATGTTATAATTAGGGCTGCAACAACGAATCGATAAAAATCGATTAAAAAAAGTTGGCAACGAATTTCATTATCGATTTGTTGTTCCGCGCGATTATTACGCCACTCAATAAGTCCATAAAGTCGAGAAGATGTTTGAGTATTGAACAAAACAGTTGAGCGGAGCACGCAGGTCCAGGAGCTTCTGGTGCAGCCCGTTGTATTCTCTCGTATGTCATTGCATAGTCGCTTTACGTGTACAATAACTTAGCAGCTAGGCTAACCGTTGTTGTTAGCTCGCTAGCTTGTCGTTCATTCCCCGTGTTTGAGCCGCGCTGTTGGGTTAGATAACGTCTAACGTCAGAGGAAGTGTTGCTGGGATTTGTAGTTTGATATCTAATAAACAACCTTTGTTTTGGTAAAGTGCAGTCAGTGAGTAATCTGTTGATACATTGAATGTTTACTTCTGGAATTCTTATCCCTTGTTCTCTCGCTTCTGAGTGTGTACGTCTGTGAGTGTGTGACTGTGCGTGTCTGTGCGTCTGAGTGTGCATGTCTGTGAGTTCTGAAGTTCAAACAAATCCTGTTAAGTTTTCTGATTTGTATTTTTTTTAAATAAATTCTTTATTGTTAAAATGTTTTGCACTGTTCTGTGCAGTTCTGTTTTTGTAATAAAAAGGTTGCAAAATAATGCTTAAAAATTATTTTTTTATCCGATTAATCAAAAAAAATAATCGATTATTAAAATAATCGTTAGTTCAACCCTAGTTATAATTACATTAAGCATAAAAAAATCTGCATGTACCCACAGATGTACTGACAACACTAAAGAGACACTAAAGAAAATATGTAACTGTGATGATTATGAATCAGGATTTTAAGTATAAAAATCAACTTTATTTAATTGTTGAACAGAGCTATGATTGTTTATGCATCACAGACCTTAATTAAACTTCCGGAGATCATTTTTTTCTAAGTGCAACAATTGGATTCAAAAAGTTGAATGCTTTGTTGCATCCCATTTTTCCCATAATCCTCGGTACTGATGAGTTTGCACATTTCCTCCTCATACAGAGCATGAGGAAATGATAGCGGGGAGAAACATGCCACATTTGACAAAGTGGATTTATTTTGTTGCTTAATTAAAATGTCGCCAAAACAGTCAAGTTTTTTCAGCGAGAAAGCGAGACGCCTCACGTGTGAACACCACCAGCAGCTTGATGTTTGAAATGTGACAAATCCAAACGAGGTGTGAGGCTCCTTCTGCGTCAGTAGCTTGATTTAAAGAAAAAAAAGAAGAAAAGTGAGCAGAGCCTTTACCTTTGTGGCAGGAAGATCGCTGATCTCCAGTTTGAGTCTGCCGATAGAAGTCTTGCAGAGAATGAGGGCTTCGTCGCAGCTTTTCACCTGAACCAAAAAGAGACACGGTGGATCAAAAACACTGTTTAGAAGCTGCAACAAATCTTTCGGTAGGAAGGCTGTGATGTTTAGTTTGAGAAAGCCGTTTCAATGCAATTCAACAGTATCAGAAACGGCAGTCTACAAAAAGTCCTTGAAGTAAAATAAAAACACTTCAGAAGAAGTTTAAATGAAAACTGAACGTTGTAATATTCATTTTAAAAAAAAGGTAAGGCTTATTGTGTTTTTTTGCGTTTGACTGCATCAGCTTCAGTTAGGTGCTTATAAACAAATTAAAATCAGCATTGCATTGGTCCTTACCTTGTCCTTTGTCTTCTCAAGAAAAGTGATGGCCTCTTTGGGATCTGGCGATGAAAAACAAAGTCAATTTGTAAATACTATAAAATTTGGAAAAACTGTGTATTCTGCTGCAAAATATTTCTCCCTGCATGTTGTTGTTGTTGTCCTCACCTTTCATCTGTCTGGCAACATACAGTATAATCTCCATGAGGGACAATGGGTTGATTCTAATGAGGGAACAGAAACAGAAATTAGCATCAAACTGGGAACCAATTTCTAAAACCGGCACGAGTCTCAAGGTCAGACTGAGATTCTCACCTGTGTTCAAAGTCACTGATGAAGTTGTCATAGAGCTTTAAAGAAAGAAAAGGAACAGTCAGATGACAGAAGATTACAAGTGATCATATATCATGGATTATAAAGTCATTTAAAGTTTGTCCTTGGTGAACGGGGGAAGTTATTAAAGTTATTTTTAATCCTTTACAGTCTGCATCAAATCTTCCTGTTGTGCCTTTATTAATCGTTGGAAAAAAAGAGGCAAAAACTATTTTTTTGCCCGAAAATAATCATAACAATTCATAAACAAATGCATGTTGTCGAAAGTAAAGAATTGGAGAACGCTTTTAATCGTTTTATTATTCTGCATACATTTGGGACTTCATGATGAATATTGAATGTTTGAATCAATATCACTGTACTGATTAAAAAAACAACAACATAAAGCCTTTTACTTTACACATAAGACGAAAATATAACATTGAACAGCAACACCGCAAAGAACAGCAAATGTGTGTTTCAAAGCAGCCAGAGTTAAAATGGTTATGATGGTATGTTATACGTTATACCTCTGTTCTAAACTTGACCCAATAACTTTTTTGAAATTGCCCTTATAAGGTTACACTGAATATATAAATATATGAATACAAAACGTGTGCGTTGTCACTTAACAATGACTAGTGTGGCTGTGAGCGTTTACCTGAATGAGGCCATCTCCTGTTTTGAAGCAAGGGTCTTTAACAAAGTCTGTCAGCCTCAAAGTCAACTGATGCCACAACCTGTTGATGAAACATATACACTTTATCCAGAAGAGAAACAAATTAACAAAAAAAGACAAACAAAAAACAGTAGTTTGCCAAAAAATCTGCTACAACAATATTACAATCTTTCGTTATATTTTGATAGCACAAATGCAATCATCTGCATTCAAAGTTTTAAAAACTATGCTTAAAACTATCTAAAGAAGATTCAGTAATTTTTCATTTCGCAAATGTGAAGATTTAATAATGATAACATTGGTAATGTATCAGTAGTATCGTGCTTTTACATTAATGCACACAGCAATAACCCTATAACCCTATAATTAATTATATATAGTATCACATGGGTAGATTGTTATACTTTATTTACATGTTTAACATTACTATATAATAACTAATTTTATTCCACCTAACCCACTAAGATGAAAAAAAAACGTTGTGATAAACTTCGTCTTCCACTAGCATAAAGAGAGGATGTTGGGTTAAAATCCTGAACAGGGAATTTGACGAGGTAAAAAGTGGATAACAATAAACAGACATAGAATACAATAACAAGAATAAACATAGTGCAATCGTAGATAAATATGCTAAACAACAAACAGAATTCTTTAGTATGTATATATATGTGTAGTGCCAGTATATATTACAAAATATAAGTGGCAAGTGTGTTAAAGGAATTTGTCCTTCACATGCCTTTACGTAACTGATTTAAATTAATATAAAACTAGATGAACAGTCATGCTCTTTAGGGAGGAACATAGCTGGCTAACCCCAGCTAACAGCGGCTAAATGTAGCTCCCTGCATGACTCAGCGTGCGTTCAGAATGAATGGGCGAGCTAACGCTAGCTAGCCTAGCTTGAGCGGAGCGCTAGCCAGCTGACTTTACCTTTTGTTGTGCAACTCCTCCAACGTGTGCCACTCCGTTGCCATCTCCGGAGTGGTGCTGTTACTCTGCTGCTGCTTGAGGAATCCGGAGACATCTCTCATCGTGGCGAAGAAAACTATTGCAGGTTGAAGGGAACTCTTTTATTCTTCCGCTAAACGTCAAGTAGCCTGTCGTGTTGTGGGTCCACTGCCGGGCGCAAAGGATGACGGGAAATAAAGTGGGCGTCGCTAAAATTAAGATTTTTTTAAAGAAAACTTTACTTAATGTTATATTTGGTTACTTTAGCTGTGGCTGAAAATGTGGGGCTTGTGGGTTCAACTGTATTTAAATGTATTGTGTCGTCTCTTATTGTAAATAATGAAATTGTACGTGTGCAATTGTTAAATAAATATTACATAAACAAAAACATGTACTTCTTGCCGGCCGCAAGGGATGATGGGAAATAAAGCAGACGTTTCTAAAGGCAACCGTTGGCGAAGGTGTCTTACCGTAAACTTTAATTCTTGCCAGGCGCAAAGAATTACGAGAATAAAGTGGGCGTGTATCATGCGATAATATTCTGAGGGTGACTGTAGGCGCAGTCACTTATGTCATGGTGCCTTTACTAAGTTCCTCAGCATGGTCACCTGTCAGACTCTGTCTGTATCTGAGCTCGAGAGCCAGCTGGATGCTCTCTGCACACGGTTAGTAGACAAGACAGATGAAGTTAATATAAAATAAGTATTACTGTTTGTTGAGTGATAATTATGAGTTCTTGCTCTTTTTAAAGGTCGTTGGAGTCCAAGGGGGTCGTGTCCAGGTGAAGCTGCAGTTGCAGCGCTGTGCAGGTATTTCACCCTCAGTGACGCAACACAGCAGTTGGGGAATGTACCGAAGTACATCTACTCAATACTATAGTTAAGTACTCAAGCTACTTCCTCCTTCTTCTCCACTATGTCTCAGACATGTTCCTTTATTGGGAAGCTTGGGAATCCTCCCAACTTCTTTAGCTAAATTAACTATTTATAGACAATGCATTGTCATAAAGCTGAAAACAAAGGTATTATTTTCTTTAATAATCAATGTCACCAGAATGTCCCTAAGCCCATATGGGCGTCTTCAATTGTCTTATGTCCAGCAGTCCAACCCCAACAATATACAATTGATTCTATATATGACAAGCGCAGTCACATTAAGAAACTGGAACTATTAGGTTGTTCAAATTGTTGTAATATTCACAATTGAGAATCTGCAACTAGATAAAATAATGCCATTATTGTATTTTGATTATTAAAATAGTTTCCAATTACTTTTCTATCGATCAACTGCTAGTTAAAACGAGTGTAGCAGTAATTTCTTCATTTCATTTAATTTTTTTAAATGAGTCAGTGGAGCAGAGTAATAGAGTAACGAAACAATGAGATACTGGACGTTCATGTGATGTTACATATGTTCACTTCCCTGTGTGGTCCAGAGTGGCTGTAAACGGCCAATTATGGCATGTGATACTTCTGGCGATTCTCATATTTATTTGCATTTTTGTGGAGTTCAAGCCAAAGAAGGGGACTAGCACAGGGACTTCATTTGGACTTACAGAAAGGGACTTGTAAGGGATGTGTTAAATTACAGTTGATTTTAAGCTGCCATTAGTTGGAGAGCCAGTGTAAATATACAATATGGCCATACTAACTATTAGGAAAAAGTTATTATTGCAAGCCTAATCATGTTGTCCTGTTCCCCCTAAGTAACGTTTTCGGGCAAAATACAGATACTCACTTCAAATATTGCAATTAGCATGTTTAAAAGGGGTTGTTTATTCGAGCAGTCTGCATGCTTTGAGTTCCTCAGACAGAACCGAGACCCTCTGAGCAGACCGGCTGGCGTGCAGCAGGCGATAGAACGCTCGTTATAACCATGAAACCTCGACTTGAAATTGCAAAACATTACATGTGAGCATCTCAAGTTCATGCAGATGAACACGTTTATTTTCCTGCTGTTTTGCTTCTTCGCAGACAAACAAACTCTCCCTGGTGGAATGGGACACAGAGGTTTCACTCCGGTGGTGGCGGTTCAGCCGAGGAGCGGCAGACCCTGGAGGACATTGCCAAGAACATCAGAGAGCGGCTGTACAAGAGGGTGGTGGTGATGGCTGGAGCCGGGATCAGCACGCCTAGCGGCATCCCAGATTTCAGGTTAAAGCGCTAGATATGTATCTGAGTGCTCATGTGAACCTGTAAGTATCGGATGTGTTATGACCTCACAGGTCTCCGGGCAGCGGCCTCTATGACAATCTGCAGCAGTACAACCTGCCCTACGCCGAGGCCGTGTTCGAGCTCAGCTTCTTCCACCATAACCCCCATCCCTTCTTCGCCCTGGCCAAAGAGCTCTACCCGGGGAACTATCAGCCCAACCTGACACACTACTTTGTGCATCTGCTTCACAAGAAGAGTCAGCTCCTCCGGATGTACACGCAGAACATTGACGGGCTGGAGAGACGTGTGTATTCCTTTCCTTCATGTGTTTCTTCGGTATTATGCTATGAAACCGGAAATGCGAGACTCAGAAAGGATGTGGTTAGCAGACCAATCACAGTTTTGCGGGCTGCGAACAGCTTGCATAGCTTTGTTGAATAGTCCAAAATTTTGGGCGACGCACGCAAAATGGCTGATGGGACTACGCAAGGGGCCCTTGCATGTCTTGCGTGCTTGCGTATCTGCGTAAAACGTTCCTGTGCGAGATCCTGCGTGCGTTCTTGCGCGTGTTTCTGCGCGTGTTCCTGCGCGTGTTGCGTGTTCCTTCACACGTTCTTGCATGCGTTCCATCGCGCATTCCCGCACGTGTTCTTATGTGTTCTTCATCCGTTCCTTCATGCGTTCCTCTGTAATTGATATTGGTGACGGTTTGAGCCACCTTACTTGTGTACTTGTCTCTAGTGGCGGGGATTCCCCCTGAGATGTTGGTGGAGGCTCATGGTACATTTGCCACAGCAACCTGCACGGCCTGCCTGAGGGAATACGAGGGAGCTGAGATACGGGTAATTTATGGCCCAAAACACTCAGTTAGCCACCCTATCACCGGAACATTCAATTATGGTTTATCATGTCTCATTTTAGCCACGGTGCGCATTATAGGGACGGTTCATCACAAAATTGCTCTCACTCCACTTGCGGTGCTCAAATGTCATTTATATTATATATTTTTACTGAAGATATCTTCAACTCCTGACAACACACACAACACAAATAATCTATATGGATTAATTACACAACAGGTCAGAGAAAAACATAAGTGACATTTATAAAATTAATTATAAATAATATTATATGTGTATAAAATATGCATATACATGATCAAATTGTAATATTGTATTCATTTTATTATCGGACAGTGCTGTGTGCAATATGTTTGTATTCTATGCACAATAAGCTTTTTCAATCATCATCAATTAGCATAAAACCAATTGATTGAACAACTTTGATTAGACGGTAAACCGTCCTCGTAATTAAGTATTTTCTTGTTTTCTTTCATTTTACACAATTGTATCGTTGCGTATAAAATGAATGTGTGATGAAAAAACTGATAACTGATTTTAAATATTGTCAATATGAATGTTTCACCAGCCCGATGTGATGAGGGGGGTGGTCCCAAGATGTACCGCCTGTAAAGGTGTGGTGAAGCCGGACATTGTGTTCTTCGGGGAGGAGCTTCCTCTTCGCTTCTTCAAGTACCTCACCGACTTCCCACAGGCCGACCTGCTGATCGTCATGGGGACGTCACTGGAGGTCTTTTCTTTAAAGATTATGTTTTTGCTTTGAGTAAACATCTTTTTAAGTGAAACACGGGGAGAGAGATGGATGTGACATAGTGACCTCGAGCCGCCAGCAGAGCCCTGACATTGAGTCAGCTGCTACCAGGATAAAACCGTCTTTATCTGCTAAAGAAGTAAAGTTCTTCGTTGCCATTCTTGTATGCTCATATTTCAAGAAGGGCAGGGAGTGGTGTAAAATGTTCGGTTGCAGCATGTAACAAATGTGACTTTAAAAATATAACTAATTACTTGTTGTAGTGATATTAATAGTTTGGAGCAGCTGGATCAGGTTCTGTCAGCTCACCCTTAATGTTCTTGGTCGTGGTTCCTCTTAGTCTTTATTGTTGAATATTTGGAGTCCTTTATAAAAACCGCTAAAGGTTTAGCGTGTGACGGACTCAAGACGATCGGCAAAAATCCTGGACCCCTTGTTGCACGTCTACTTCCTGTCTGCACCGCCACTATAAAACTCTATTTCATTGCCAAATACCCCCAAAACATATCTTTGCTTTGCAGGTGGAGCCCTTCGCCAGTCTGTCGGGAGCCGTGCGCCACTCTGTCCCCCGTCTGCTCATCAACATGGACCCGGTGGGTCCGTTCTCCACGCGGCGCCGGCCGTATGATGTGGTGCGGCTGGGCGACGTGGTCGCTGGCGTAAGAGCCCTGGTCTACGCCCTCGGCTGGACTCAGGAGCTGAACGCTCTGATGGCAGCTGCTGCTGAGAAAGTGAGGATGTGTGGTGTGTGTTGTGTTTGTGGTGTGTGTGTTGTGGTTACAAACTCTTCTATGTCAGAGTTCCCATGAGCTTTTTAGGATAGGTACCTGTTTCCTACTTCCGTTCTCGGCATCTATTTAACCAAATAGCCAATGTGATCCGTATTGCTCCAAATCATTTTAGTTCATGTACAAAAATATCAATTATGTCAGAGTTCCCATGAGCTTTTTAGGATAGGTACCTGTTTCCTACTTCCGTTCTCGGCATCTATTTAACCAAATAGCCAATGTGATCCGTATTGCTCCAAATCATTTTAGTTCATGTACAAAAATATCAATTAGTGCAGCTTTAACGACCTAAAGTCAGGCTTTTGATAATGCAACTGCAAGCAGAGCGCAATGGGGTTTGGTGATGAATTCTTGTAGAATTATAGGATTTAATTATTTCTACAGTTGATGAGTTATTTTGTGCTTTTTATCTGCAGGCTGCAACAAAGACAGGAGAGTGACGCTTCACCGCGTCAAGATGGAGGTTTGACTTTTATTCACTTGCCGCAACAGGAACGCCAACACTGCCAGACTAAATGTAGACTTTATTGAATAATGGGATTCATGTGCTGATACCTGGATCTTTGGTTGTTTCGATGGGAACTCACAGACTGGAAATAAGGAACAGGAATGTTTTGTTCGTAAAATATCAAGCAGATCTAAATGCTATATAAATATAATCCTTGGTGAAATACACACAACCCTAATAAAGACACATGCACCTGAAAATGAGCTCAACATGTCTCCTTTAAAAAAATATTTATGTTTAAGGTCGGGAAATACAGGAAATGTGTTATTTTGATCTTTTTAAGCTCAAAATGAGAGGAACTTTTAAATTCATGAAACCAAGCTCAACTGGTCAGAGGCTAAATGTCAGAGGTCATTAAACAGATGTAAATACCTCTAAAAAGGCACAAATACATCATTTACAGTGTCAGGTATTTCCTCAATCTGCTGTTCACTGCAGTTTTTATTCAAACAAACAAGAGGAAATAGTGTGGGGACTATTTTCAGCGGCGGATTAATCCACATTTGGTGCTCTAGTGTTGTGGCGGGAAGGCACTCCAAGGGGTACACAAGAGTTTTTTTTAAATGTATGTAAAATTAACATCTAATGAAAGATCCTTTTAAAATAGTTAATTCATACATATTCAAGAACATTTAAGTGTAAATTCATAAACTGAATTGTATATATTATATATTACTAACACTAATGGTCTTTTTTTTTCAATCAAGAATGCGTGTGTGTGTGTGTGTGTGTGTGTGTGTGTGTGTGTGTGTGTGCGCGCGCATGTATGTTTATGTATGTCAACAGTGAGGCTCATTGTTGTATTTTTAATAGACGCAGATAAATTGCCAGTTATTGGATTGATTCATTGCTGTTTTGGTCTTTTCATGAGATGGTAACATTTCTAACCAGCAGAGGGAGCCAGGGGACTGTGATAAGGAGTTTGACTGCTATCTCTAATATGTTTTTACAATGTTTTTAAAACCATGTGTCAATGAAAAACATTTTGCGTTTGCATAAAAATTTCTGTTCCTCTCACTTTAATTCAATTCAATGCGGTTTATTTTGTATCGCCAAAAATCACAAATACAAGATTTGCCTCGGAGGGCTTCACAATCTGTACACATAACATCCCAGTCCCAGGACCTCACATCGGATCAGGAAAAACTCCCCCAAATAAAGATAGTAAAAAGCCTTTCACAGGGAAAGAAACCTGAGGGAGAGCAACAGAGGAGGATTCCTCCCCCCGGATGGACAGAAGCAATAGATGTCATGTGACCAGAATGAGCAACGTTACAGAGTTAGAGCACGGGGTGGATACCCTCGTGAATTGCGAGGAGAGTTGTCTGACCCAACCTCTGAAAGAAAGCTTCCTGAATCAAAAGATTGGAGCCAGCCCTAACTATGAGAACTGTCAGAGAGGAAAGTCTTATACTCTTAAATGAGGTGACCCTGTCTGCCCACTGGACTGAAAGTGGAAGCTTATTCCACAGAAGAGGAGCTTGATAACTGAAGCCTCTAGCCCCCAACCTATTTTTGAAGACTCTGGGAACCACAAGTAACCCTGAATTTAATGAACGCAAACTACATTAAGTACTGCAAAGTCAGAAATCTTTATCTGTGTTTAAGTTGTTTACATTAATGAAGTCACACTTACTTTTATGAAAGATTGGCTGTTAAGCTTTGCCTTTTTAAAACTGTTATTTCATAAGTTATCCAACATGCTTCAGTGATTTCCTTTTGCATTACTAAAGTTCATATTCGCTCCAACATTTCTCACATTTTAATGGCACCATCTGATTTGAATACATCACAAATTAAAGCTACTTGTCACTAAGAATTTAAGACACAAGATAAATAGCTGAAGAGGAATCGTTCTACTATTAAAGGATTACATCCAGAATATTAAGGAGTTCATACACTTCCGTCTGTCTCTATCCCTCATTATTTTCAACCTATCTCTCACACCATTTTTTATTCTCACCCCATACATCACATCACCATCACCCCACCCCAGTGGCAAGCTGCGGAAAAATGGTCACTATGTCAGCTGTTTGGTTTAACAGCTGATCGCAGCACACCCGCACTGTGCACTGTGCAGGGTCTATTGCTGTCTCTGTGAGGAATCACACACTGTTTAACCGGCAGAGAGAGAGAGAGAAGAGAGAAAGAAGAGATCAAGACACACAGAGAGACAGCGGTGACATGTGATTAGATGAAGAGCATTAAAACAGGTTCTACGGCAGTGAGCGTCGAGCTGGCATGAGCAGAAGCAAAGCAGACAGCAAGGCACGAGTAACAGACAGGAGACCGGAGCTGCTCGATGAGAAAATAAGCTAATAGGGAAAAAACATTATAATACATGCAGTGTATTTGTGAAAAATAATTACATTATAAAATATATATAACTTTTAATTATTAACAAAATAAAAATCATTAAATAGCTATAACTTTGTGATTCTGTTTAGGCCAGCAGAGAAGACTGAGCTGGCCCTGACAGCCCGCCACTGCCCCACCCTCACTCCACCATCATCCCACCCTCAGGTTCTTCTAGTGCTGCCGCTGCTGACTTCTTCATTACAAGAAAAAGTATCACCGCATGATATCATCGACTAGTATGAAAGTCAAAGCCACAGCTTTATTGTCTTTTTTTCTCATGTTACTGATTTAAATACGTCAACGATTTTTGTGTTCTCTGTTTTCTTTTCTGGCGTCTCCAGTTAGAATCGGGTTGACCAAGAATGAGGTCCACTGGTATTTTTAGTTTTAATCTTCAACCTGTCAGTTGCTCCACCACTTCGGTGTCAGACTGGAATATCTCTCCAACTGCTTGATGGATTTACAAGAAACATTCAAGTTTAATCCTCCTGACTGGTGATCCTCTGGCTTTATCTAGCGCCACCATGAGGTTGCCTTTTGGACACTTATTGGGTGGATGCTGTGTATTCGGTACAAACATTTGTCTTCTCCTCAGGATGAGTCATCACTTCGTCTGCGTCGGACTTCTCACGTGTCGTCCTCATCAGGTCAAAATTTCACTTCGTCAAATCATCTAGTTTGTGACCGATCGGCATCTCTCAGCTGTAGTTTTTGCGTTTATTTAATAAACTGTATATTAGAAGTTGATGTCACTCATTGATTTGTGGACTGGCATTATGGAGCCTTGAGTTTGGTGTTTTGGCCGTCGCTATCTTGGCTTTTTTTCAACAAGAAGTGACCATATGAAGAGTGAAGCGGGGAAACAGAGACTTCTGTACAACCAGTGGAGCCCCCACACCCCCAAATTATTCAAATAGACCTAGGGGTTTAGGAGATATTCAGTATTTACTTGAATGCGAACCATTTGCAATCTTCGCCATTTAATTGGCTGGGGTAAAAGAGGAAACACCCACATGTGACGGGTGAGTCACACATATACCTGCAGGCAGTAGCGCTACAACGGTAGAAATACAGACCGTGGATGTAAAAGTGAGAATTTAGTGTCGTCACATGTTGAGTCGGAAGTAATAAGACACACATCTGCACACCCTAATATCCACTTTGCACAGCGTCTCAGTTCGGGGTCTATTCATGGTTTGTTCTTCTTACTTGGTGGTTTCCCGGCTCCATTAATCCAACAGGTCCTTTGCAACTGTTCCTCAAAGTCCCTCTGGCACTTTCTAATTTCCCCTCAATGAGGCAGAAATCTTGCACTACATTGCTTAAATGTAGCGCTACTATGGCTAATAAACTCAGAGAAAGAGCGTCTCTTTTCTTCGTGGAGGAGCAGAACATGATCATGACCAAGTGTGATGAATTCAAGCCAATAATGATGGCAAAGTCTAATGGTGTGTTCACATTCAAAGCCTAGTTGATATTGGCAACACTTCCTGTTGTGAACACAGCATAGCGCCGCCTTCGCTGGTTGGCTAGAGTCACATAAACATCGCAAAATATCAGACAAGTTCAATTCTGATTCTCTGTATTCTTATCATGAGTTCACCTTCAATATGTTCTACAATAATGATATGTATTGTGTACTAATACCACTGTCATATAATTATGAGCGCTTTCAACACCCATAAGTATCTTAAGCGCTAAATAAACATTAGGAAGAAGCACGGCATGCAGCGGCTTTCACGATGTTCTACACATTGCTGACACTTCATAAAAACATGTACCACTGGCAAAAAGCTCAAGGGTGTGATCCACTCTGTGAGATAGTCTATGCATACAGTATGCAGATACACTCTTTGATACACTCTCCATACAGTAAGTAAACTTGCTTTAAAGAACCAAAAAGCCTGACATGCGCCATCTTATCCTCAAATTTATCCAGCTAACTCAGTAAGCCAGGTACAAACAATAGGGCCCTGGTGTTTCCTTTCATAAAAAACAAGGAAGTACGTGTGGACGGTTGTCCCACCAGGACACTGTGGTTCGTGCTGCGCGTGAAACAAAAAGACTTGTCACATAACTTGTGTACTTCAGTAACGGCACTTCCCTACTTATTTTAACTCAAACAACAATCTTTTTTAACATTCTCTCTTTCACAATCTTTTCCTAAACCTATCAGCGTGTTTTACGATCTTTTCCAAAACTAAATATTTCACAATCTTCAAAGACCTCACTATGTATTTTACGATCTTTTCCTAAACATAATGAAGTATTTCACAATCTTTTCCTTAATATAACTAAGTACTTTGTGATCTTTTCCTCTCTCATTTGATATTTTCTCGATCTTCACTTGCGACGATGGTCGTTCAACATGTTTTACGTCTTTTCCTAAACCTAATTCAGTTTTTTTATCGTCCGAACCTGCCGGAGTGTTTTTTCTGTAAAGACAGTAGTTTATTTTAATAATACTAAACATGCATGTAACAAGCGTAAAGCACATAAAGTTATCTCGCATTAAAAGACAAGAAAATTTGACCACAAACTGAGTGGCTTAGATTTCAGCCACTGGAACATTTAGAAAGATGACACACTTTATTAGAAAGGTTTCCACATAAAACGTGGATATGGCAGACGAGAGGCACAGTCAGTAACCAAACACACATACTGTGGTGACAGGCGGTCAGGGCGTCAGGGACAACACTCAAATTTAAGCATCCTGCAGTCCACAATCTTTCACTTTCAGAGACATAGAAACAACTTTTTCATACAACTTGCCACAAAGATATAATGACTCTATTGAGCAATGTTATCAAGACACAATCTGGAAATGCTTCACTCACATGTTCTATCACAGCAACTTAAAGGTTCATTCAACATCAAACAAACATCGTTGGAAGCAAAATTGTTCTAATATTCATTACTGAGCGTAAAATCAAAATCAAAAGACTTCCTCTGTGGGACTGCTGCTTTTTGAGATGTACAAGCTTATAAGAAGAGACTCTAACATTATTGATAAATCAAGTATCATATTCAGTATTTCATGGTGCAGAAACAATAGTTTTGGAAGGAAATTAGATCATTCAAAGCAGGAAATTAGTATAAAATATTAAGTTAATTTCACCACAATGACAAAAGAATATTCAATCACATTCTTGTTGTTTGTTTGAACAAGATCCTTGTCACAGATATTTTTTCATATTCATTGTTATTAACAGATAAAAAGAAATGCTGTTTTAATAACGTATCACTTCTTTTATTTTTTGTCTCGAAACTTTGCTGTTATTCCACAAAAATCCATGTCTTTATTTTAACAACATTTTCAACAAAACAATGTTTTTGTTTGAGTGTGATGAGTTTGTTTGTTATGATATAAAAATGTAAAAAGAAGCAAAAGGCTGCACAGAGCTGGATGCTGCACCACTGAACGTATATCTAGATGCACTGAAACAATAGTTAATAGACGACATTAAGGAGTTTTTAAGCGGCCTTGTCTCCTAAAAAAATGCGTTCCCATCCAACAAAACTGCTTTCAGAATTATGTTTTGAGAGAAACGGACGTGAAGGATGTTTGCTTTTGACATATTGCAACAAATACATAACAAATACCAAAACATATTGTTGTCAAAACAGTACCGCTGTTGCAATTTTTGTTTGATGTTATGTTTAAATTTCCCATGTGAACAAAGTGTTTCAAGCTTTTAAAAATTGCAATCTTAATCCCGGAGAAAAATGTTTTCCCTTTAAACTTAATTGAGGTTACAGTTTAGTTGAATGGTAAAATAAAACGTCTTAAAGAAACGTTGAGTTGTAAAAAGATAATCAGAGCCATAATCAGAGATTTATTTATATAACAATCAAGATAAAATGATTTGTTGTTATATGAAATATAGGGTGGAAATAATTGGTATGTGGCAAAAACATTAAAAATCCACAATGAAAAGGATCTTGTTTCAACAATTAGTTTAAATGTAAAGCATACACAGTATATATTTGTCACGGTGGCAGGAATAAACCGCTGCAGTAAAATAATTGGTGGGAAGGTAAACATTCTTCTTTGCAGAGCAGCAGAGGATTATTTAAAATTGTCAGGTGAAAGATGGTCGCCCTCTTCTCCTGCCTTATGTGATTTATTACAACGTGTATGTGTCATATTCTCACCACTGAAATGAATCCTATCATTGTGGTCTAAAAATAGAAAAAGTTGAACTCGGGACTCGTCAGTCTCGAGTGTTTTTGACATGTGTGAAAAAGAGTTTGAATATGAAACGGGGAGATCTCATTAACTGGTCTGACTCCTAAAGCGGCGGAAAGACCGAACATCCTCTCAACGTTAAGGCATATTAATACTTTTTATTGTATGAATGTATTTTCTTTGTCATCAATATACATGTTAAAATGACTTAAATGGCCGCTGTGACCTGCAGCCATGTTCCGCATTATTATTATTATTATTATTATTAATAAACAAAAAAATTGGTGATCCAGTCGGCTGGAAGCAGCCAATCTTTCCTGTTAAAACCCACGGCCCTTGATGTCACACAGATTCCTGCTGATGCAGCATTTTGGGTAGCACTTTATAATAACTACACACTATTTATCATTAGTGAAGCATGAATAAACACTTCATTCATAAAGCACTGTTCCAGTATGAACACTTATTAATATGCAATTTATTATAGTTATGCATGTTTTATTCTTGATTAAGCTTGACTATTATGCGTGGCATGATTGGCTTTTCATACTTTATAAATGATGGATTCCGCATTTGTAAATTAAGTAATAAATATTGCAAACCGATTAAGTAATATATATTGCAAACAAATTATTAAGGACTTATAGATGATGCACTAATGGTTACCATGTGCTTTATTACTTGTTTTAATACTGCAATTCATGATGCATTCAGGTAGTTACTAGTTGGCGCTGCTGGCCTTTTAATGTTATTCATAATGAGTTATTTAAAATGCGTCACTTTAGATGAGTTCACACAAAATACTTAACTAATACTTAACTAACGACTAGTAACAACCTGCATGTATCATGTTCATGTTGGAACAATGCTTTATAAACGATGAATTAAGTGTTTAATCATGCTTTACTAATGCTAAATAGTATCTAGATATTATGAAGTGCTATCGCGTTTTGTACATACTTTTCACCTTCTTTTATTTTTTAACTTTTTGCTGATTATTTAGTTCCAACATTAGGTATAAATGTTCTGAGACGCTTTCTTACAGAGACTTCAGAAATATTTGATGCCACGCTCCCTTCAGCGGGGAGCCTGGTAAGCCTAGCTTAGCATAGTGATAGGAAACAGCTAGCGTTGAAGTCTCAGCAGGTTGCCAGAAAGTTCCTTTGCCGGCCCAAGAAATAGTTCAACATCATAACGCAATAATTAAAGTGAGCTTTCTGCTATCGGATGGAGCCGGGCTAGCTGTAGTCTTTGTGCTAAGCTAAGCTAACCATTGGCCAAATATAGCTTAGTCTAACACTCAGCAAAATATTTTTTCCCCCAAATTTTTTTCTTCCTTTCAGCGTATATAAGGAAGAGATTATGAATGACAGATTTTGAAGGGTTGAGTTTTTCAAGTCATGAAGCTTTGACAGTCTGATCTGTCGAAGCTTATTTGATCTCCTGGTGGATGTTTTCCTCCGCTGATCCTCTCAAGTCTCACGTCGCCAGTAAACAGGTGCTGCTCAGGAACACGGAAAAGCGGTGAAAAGCTCCTCTCACACGGGAGAGTTCATCTTTCCTCCCCAGTTTGGGCAGTAAATCCCAGAGGATGGAGAAAGAACTTCACCAAATGACTAACCAGCCCAGGATGTCCCATATCCCCCCAGCATCCGTGTTTTATTCTGGGGGACCTCCTCGGTCCTTCTTCGGCCTGCGCGGGGGGGAAACCGTCAGCAGCATCTGCGGAAACATTTCTTGAAGAACTTCTTGAACTCGGTGTTGAAGATGGTATAGATGATGGGGTTGAGGGCGCTGTTGACGTAGCCCAGCCAGGTGACTGTGCTCATCAGACCGGAGGGGATGTCGCAGGTCACGCAGACGGCTCTGGTTGTGTGCACGACGAAGAACGGAGTCCAGCAGAACAGGAAGCAGCCTACAAGTCAAACAAAACAACAAATAGGTTTCATCCTCAGTAATGACTTCAGACCTCAGACGACCGGTTTGCCTCCATCGCCTTCAATGCTAGCGGTGAAACAAAAAATAATTCTAAAAAAGTGACACCTTGATTGTCAACACGTCATAACAAAAATACACATCTGGGAGGTTTTTATTCTCTCACCAATTATGCCGCTCTTTGTACCCGTCGATGTCGTTTTGGCTGGCAAGATGGAGGGAATTACATAAATCAACAATGGAAACTGTTCATAGGGCGTGGGACAATTAAAATGTTGGCACGGAGATTTTCTTCTCAAAGAGAAAAATCTTGTCTTTTTTTTATTTATGTTTTGTGGCCGACGTAGGTGTTTGGAAAATGTGACTCGAACTGAGTTCAGACATGATCACATTATTTATATATACTTATTTTTAACTTTTTAGTTTTGTGTGGTGGAAAACTATTCAGATCTTTTACATCAGTAACAAAAGGAGGAATATCAGAATAAAAGTACTCAACTCCTGCATTAAAAACATTGAGTACAAGTACAAGTAATGCATAATGCATAAAAGTATGCATAATACAGAAAAATTACCTCTGCAGGTATTTTACTGGTATATATGTTTTTGTAATTGGTGAAGAGGTAGTTTAATATATTTCACATACAAAAAGAAATATTTAACATATTAAACACAAAGTATTGTACCCTGTTTAAAACATGCAGTGAAGTAGACATATGAAGTAGTCTAAAATGTGTACAATGGAAATTCAGAATTGTACTTAACCACGATACTCGAGTAAATGTACTTCGTTACATTCCAGCACTGCACGTTGAAAAGGATCAAAATAAGATTATTCTACATTCATAGTTTGTTGTAAGCCTTTATTGAGCTGTAAGCATCACACCAAGCTGGAAGTACTCTGATTTATACTTCAGTAAAAGTAGTACTACCAAAACCAAAGGTGCACAATTGTAAAATTTCCTAATATATGGCTTATTTCAGAATAATTTATATTGCATTACATGTATATATATATATATATATATATAATAGTATAATAATAATAGTCTTATTTTAATCTATAATAATATTACAACAATAATAATACTACGATATTTTATCATTTGTATTCTCCATTTGCAAAGTAACTAAAGGTATTTAAATACTTTTGTAAAAAGTACAGTATTTACATCTGACTTGTATATTTCTGGTGTAGAAGTATAAAGTATCAGCAAATGGTAAGGAATACACTGAGGACACAGGAGCCCGGTTCAGAACCAGTTACTGTAAAAGTTCGTCACAGTAACTTCAACAAACAATATTATGGAAAATAAATGTAATAAAAACGTCTAACGGACGACCTCGTGCTGTGACTGAGAGCAGAACAGAACTTTTTATATTCGTCTCATCTGGAAAACAAGTCCTTCTCTCCTCGTTAGTTCTGTCCCGCCTGAAGATCCGACTTCAACAGGGAGACGTGTCAAACAAGGACGTTTCTAAATGATTCACGAGCGGGCTGAGTTCATTAGAGATAAAGTAGCAGCGTAACGACCTCGCTGCCTCGTAATTTCATCCCAAGACATTACTGCTCAGGGGAAGATTTGAACAACGTTGCTTGACTTTTCTTTTCTCTTCTCCCTCACAAGGAATTCATTAGATCCCTGGGAAGAAAGACGGTGCAGAAGAAGACAACTTCTCTGTATTAAATGGTCTATGCGAGGACATTTATTTCTGTCCGACTTAGAGATCACAGTATGAAAACATGATTTATGTCCCGGCCTCGACCCGAAAACAAGAGCTCCGTCTCCAACTGAACAAGCACAGGTGAGCGCGCTGTGATGAACCCGCCTCTAATGAGCTTGGATTGCCTGATACCTGGGCCATTTGTCGTCGATGTCATCACACGTGGCTGAATAAACGCCGCTCGAGCGATTTTTTAGCTTTTTGAGTTGAGTTTGATGGATGAGTTTTCCGTCTCTTTCCAGGAGACTTACAGCAACAGCTGTACTGTCACTTTGTATTCATAAGATGCATTCAGGTCCGATCAGTTTGGTTCTGAGTCACTATAACGGCACTTTATATCTGCAACTGGAGCCTGAATGGCACCACCACGAGCATACGAGACGTGGGGACCAACCCGCTCCACATGACGAGAGGGAAAAAAAGAAAAGTTATAGCTTTTTTTAAATGTATTTGTTTTTCACAAATACACTACATGTATTATACATATTTTTCCTTCTTAGCTTATTTTCCCATTGCACTGTGCAGCTGTGCCGTTCCTCTGCTCCTTCAGGCCTCTCGTATGGCTTCTTAAGACTTGTTTAACAGCATTTTTTATCCAATCACATTTCACTTCTCTTTATATATGTAAGATTAGCTTGGTTAAAATACATGAAACAGCCTTCTCGAGACCCTGGACGTGTGATTGATCACAGGGCCTGCGTTACCATTAATATGCGCTGTGATTGGTCAGTGAAGCTAGCAGCTCACCTCCAGGTGACCCCTTTCCCACAGAGGTTTATGTGCGTCTGGTGAGTGAAATGCTGATTATGTTCCTGT
The DNA here is from genome assembly GCF_023055335.1 of Clinocottus analis. Taxonomy (NCBI): domain Eukaryota; kingdom Metazoa; phylum Chordata; class Actinopteri; order Perciformes; family Cottidae; genus Clinocottus; species Clinocottus analis. The sequence continues at coordinate 5,950,811 of NW_027175820.1, forward strand.
TTTTTTTTACATTTACAGTCATATTTAATCATAAAAGAAGCCACAGCGCTGTAGTTGCTGCTGCACCTCGGGCTGCTGGTGCTTCTCCCCACGGCCGCTCGGGTAGAATGTGCACCTTGGCGCAGGGAAGGGAGAGGTTGTCGCTGGCGCAGCCGTGCTGCAATGTCATGTTTGCGCTGTGCATGATCAGTGTCCTGGTTTTGTTGGATAGATTTGGACAACGTGCATTTTTGTGGAACCAGCAGGGTCGGGCTCTCCCCGTGCCGGCCCTCGCTGGGCGGCTTGGAAAGGCTCGGGCCGAAGGTGGCACGCCGGCTCCGGCCGCGAGCTTCAGAGCGTACGTGCCCTGAACTCGCCGCTTCCCGGGGCCGTGTAATATGTGCTTGCTGTGACTTATCTCCCCGCCGGTGAGGGACGTGGCCCCCTCCTCCCGGCGCGACCGGCGGCCGGTGCGCACTGTCCTTAGTGCCGCGTCGCATCACCAGAGCATGGATCGGCCCACGTAAAGGGCGTCAGGGGTCTGCGCCGATGTCAGCAAGGAGTCTAACGCACGCACGTGTCAGAGGGTCTCTAAAACCCCGTGGCGCAATAATAGCGAGCGGCTCCGCGGGTCGGTCCCCTCGCCCCCGATGCTCGTGTTGGAGCCCTGTGGCGGAGCGATGGGACTGTAGGAACGCGCCGTGTATTGAGTGTGTTGGTCTGTGACAGGAACTTCAGGGACAATTTTTCCTCCCAGTCCGCACGTGATGTGGACTATACGGCGCTCGTTGAAGGCCTAGGTCTCAAACCAACGGCCCTCTATATATATATATATATATATAGATAGATAGATAGATAGATAGATAGATAGATAGATAGATAGATAGATAGATAGATAGATATAAAAACATATATATATGTCAGTTTCATCTAGATTATTATATACGTGTCCAGTCCTGGGCTCTAAGATCTTAATATTTCCAATATCTTCTAATATCTTCAAATTTCTTAACAGGGTAAATACAAAGAAGACTTGCACATGCCTTGTGAATTAATAACCAAAGAAAGAAGTCTTGAAACCCTAAATAAGGGATGCTCTCATGTTATGAGTCCACGCTTTGCACCGCACAACGAATGTGCGTTGTTATTTGTAACGCTACAAAGTAAAACAGAGCCACCGCTGGTGGGTTGTTGGTTATAACAGCAGGAGCCTGAGCATAGGACACATAGAGTGACTGTTCCATCATGTGCTGCAAAATAATTGGATTAAGGGCTTTAAGCTATAATGGCGCCGCTGCTTGTTGAGAGGCGGGCGAGTCAGAGGTGACGCTTACATCCCGGCGCTCTTAGAGCACCTGCATGAATGGTCTGCAGCCGCACACACACCTCTCACCTACACACCTCCCACCTACACAACCCCCCACCTCCACACCCACACACCTGCACACCTGCAACATAAACTGTAATTAAGGTGCAAAGTGTGAAAGCTAAGTCCTTGAGAGGCCAAAGTCCATTTTATCTTTGTAAACACACAGCAGGTAAACATTTCGGACGTTAATTTGTTCACCGCGCATCTTGTGTGATTCATGGGCTCCAAACAGCTGCTGCAGTGCCGATTTTAAACAAGGGAGCAATCACGATATTGAACGGTTCAGCACTTAAACGCCTCATCTACTGTCACATGCAGCTTTACTTCCATTTCCTGCTTCAGTGAATCAACAGATTGCACAAGTGGCTGTAATGTAAGGCACAAGGCCCCTTGACAGCACAGGAAACTACATTTTCACTTTCATAACTGGAAAAACATCTTCTACCAGTAAACAAATACCAAAAAGGCAAAAAGCAATCCCTTGTTGCTTTCTGAATGGTACAAAGAGAAAGCAATCAAAATAATCTACAGTTTCAATCATGTGATAATACCTTAAACAAGACGTCCGACCAAACACACACAAATAATGACATGAACCACGAAGTACCAAAGGGTGATTATTTTTCATTTTGTATGTAAACTATTATTTTATTTTGTTTTAATTTATTTAAATGTATTTGTTTTATTTGAATGTATCTATTTGTTTTATTTGAATGTGTGTATATATATATATATATATATATATATATATATATATATATATATATATATATATATATATATTAATGGAGTTGTTTTATTTTTAACTATTTAATTTTTTTTAATCTATTTCTTTATCTTAATGTATTTGTTTTATTGCATTGTTATTTAATTGTATCTATTCATTTACTATTTATTTTACCAGGGACAAATGTAATTTCGGTCGTGTTTCATATATAAAATGCCAACCTTAAACATAATCAGAGACTCTTAAAAGCAATCACTTTTCAGTGTATATACAGTAATCTACTGTGAATGTGTTCACACAAACAAACAAAAACATAAGAATAATTCTGCATCAGGATAAAGAACCGCATCAACATGGTGATCATGATGATAAGATGTATAAACTGGTAATGTGGAGTTTGAAGACCTGGATTCAGAGAGGGTGTGATAAACAAAATGCCATCAAGTTGCATTATGGGAAACGTAGGATCCAGGGTCTTTTGGGAGTTGGACCAACACTAAAACTCAAAGTCAGGATTGGTCTCCAGGAAGTTAACAGTATTTATGAAGATGGGAAACTAAATAACGACGATTGAGAGAATGTTCTGTGAACATTAATCAACCGTAAAACATATTCTTCCAGGCTTCAGATTAACTGCTTGGTTAGGTATCTGAACCAGGTCTGATGACCAGAGGGTCCATGTGGTCTGGATCAACAAGCTTTTCTGGCTTTCGCCTTTGGTGATCTCACTTCATTTGCAATATGCAGCTCCAGTTTGGAGCATCATTGGATGACTTTCTCTCTTGTTGTGATTGACAGGCTTCACTAATCGCAACAAATATCAAACTTGAAAACTTGGAAACAGGAAGCTACATTTTTCTTTAATGCACTTGAACAATGTTGTCCATGTTGTCCATTTCTGTTGGTGAATCAAAACTCTTTCACGTTTCTTTTTACACATGAAGCATAGACTTCTATACAAGCAGAGGAGTAGCCCCCTGGTGGACAGAAGAGAGAATGCCGTTTGAACACATGAAGCATAGACTTCTATACAACCAGAGGAGTTGCCCCCTGGTGGTCAGTAGATACATTGCAGGTTCAAGACCCTTTGGAATGGGTTTCCCTCTTCAGCATGGATGAAATGGTGTTTTAAGTGCAGCTGTTGTGTGCCTCTGATTGAAGAACAACAAGAACACTCACCTACGACTACAGGCAGCACCTGCATTGCTTTCCTCTCCCGGCTGTTGATCTTGGCTCTCTTCTTCCGGTGCAGTTGCTGGCTGAACGTCACTGTGGGCACCGAGTTCTCTCGGTACTGCCGTGGATAGGGAATCTCCTGCTGCATGTAGTCGTCCGTGTCGTCCAGCCGAGACTGGGCCAAGTCCCTCTCGATGATCCTGGGCAGGGGCATGGGCAGCGGCCCGGGGATGGTGCCGGCCAGTGGGGGGAGGGCGGTGGCGACGGCGGCGTGCTGCAGCTTCCTGCAGGCGTCGATGCTGCTGCGCAGCTTGAGCTTGCGTGTCTCTTCCCAATGCCGCAGCCCACGGAAAACCCCGAAGTAGAGCAGGACCATGATGGGGCAAGGGATGAAGAAGGAGCAGACCGATGAGTAAACCACATAGTTGTTGTCCTCCAGCTTGCACTCACTGGGGTCGCGGTGCGGCACGTTGTTAATGCCGAAGATGACGGGCGAGGCCACAGCCAGGGCCAGCAGCCATGTGGCCGACAGCAGGACGATCTGACGGTGGTCTACGTGTTTACGGTTGTAGTTCAGTGGGATGGACACAGCGATAAACCTGCAAAGAGCAGGAAGCTGCTTTAGGACTTCAAAGAGCATGTTGACTATTACTTAATGACTCGTGAGTAAGAATTTCTCATTATTTCAATTCCTTTGTATTTGAAAGATACTAATCAGTCGTTCATTTTTATTAATTACATAAGTTAACATTAATATTTCACAATCTTTTCCGGAACTTAAGTATTTCATGATCTTTTCCTATACCTTACTCAGTATTTAATGATTTTTTCCTTAACCTAACAAAGTATTTCACAATCTTTTCCTTAAACTAAATATTTTCCAATCTTTTCCTAAACCTAACTAAGTAACGATCTTTTTCTAAACTTAACTAAGTATTTTACAATCTTTTCCTAAACCTAAGTAAGTTGTTTGCCGTAAAGACGACAGTTTATTTTAAAATTTTTGACTTTAAGCATGCAACAAGACACACATGAAAAATGTGCGTCAATGAAGATTCTACTGAAGAATATTTAAACAGTAGCTGTTGACTGATTAATAATGGATAAATATTGAATCTTCAAACTTTGAGATAAATATGAATCGCCACCCTTCCACCTCTAACACACACACACACACACACACACACATACCTGTCCACGCTGATGGCACAGAGGTTGAATATGGATGCGGTGCACAGCATCACATCCATGGTCATCAGGCAGTCACACACCGCCATGTTCAAGGACCAAACTCCCCCCTGAAACTACACAGAAGTAAGACACACACACACACACACACACGCACACACACACACACACACACACTGATTAGCTGCCCTAAATCTTGGGAACAAATATGTTTAATCCTCTTGCACCACTGCAGCTCAGCGATGAGACAAACATTCCTGCAGTGAAACACTTTCTCCTGACTTGTCTTCAGGTGAACACGGTGAGGTTTTTAACTTTCTGACTCGACTCAACTAATCCGTTGGGTGCATGCGAATAAAGCGCAGCGTGCCTCTGGGTAGATTAACTGTCTGCAGCCACTGGCACAGGTAACAAGATCACAAATGCATCTAATTAAAGACTTAAGGGGGAAGCCTCAGTAGGGCATCTCTGAGATAGGGAAGCGGGCAGGTGGCGCTTACAGTTTTTTTTCAAGCGCTAACAAGCGCTTACCCATACTTCAGATACTTTTTCTAAACTCTTAACACAGAATCACACTTATACGAACCACAATTGGCCAAATGGGTAATTTTCTTCTGAAAAACACATTTTGGTAAATATATACTAACTAACTAACGCATCTTTCTCTGCACACACTAACTTTACCAAAACACTGGAAATCTGACTCAAAATGAAATTATTAGGTCAAAGGATAACTCTTGTTTTTGCTTCACAAGGTCCTTGCAGTCAATCAAAGGACACCAGGTTTCAAAATACTGGCTATTGCTGACCAAAACTGCATAGACGTTTATGTTTCAGTTGTACAGGTATTTGCATGCAAAACATGCAATCTACTGTTTTTACACAACATTTGTTGGTTGGGAACTGTATGTCTACATGTTCACATTCAAAAGCATTCAGTAAAAAGCAAATCAGTTTTGTCCCTTTACTGTTTACTACAGAAAGTACAGTATCAATACTGTCTACAGTATGATAGAGCAAAACAAGTTTTACAGTATTGCTTACAGTAAACAGAATATCCATAAAACACACAGCGGCATTCTGAACAAAAAAACAACGGCAAAACGTCCATATGAAAAAAGAGGGCGGGCACAAGATTCCTCTGCGATCTTCAGGGTTAGGCCACATGTTTTCATCAACATCGCACATTATCCATGGCAACGCACCTGGGATAAAATCATTTGGAAAGGCGGATCCACAGTTGGCAATCATGAACTGTGATGCCCCTGCAGCCAGCATCCAGGACCTGAACTCACCATCGTCACTCCTTGACTCTCTCACTGTTCCTCTAAAAGAGAACAGTGTAGAGCTGCTTCAGCCGCACTCTGCGTTTGGACAATGTCCGTGTAATGGTTGTGAGGCTGATGCTATCCAGATTGTCAAATATCTCATGGTCCTCCACAATTGTACTTTGAATTTCATGCAGTTTTCTTGCATTATTTGCAACAACCATTTCTACAGTGGCAAGCTCTTGATCATTAGTGAGGAGCTTTCCTCTTCCTCAGAGGGAGGAAGATGTTGCATTCTTTGGAGGGACAAAACAATTCAACATATGCATTATTGTATGGCCTTATTGGCATGTCAAGTGAGAATAGAAACAATCCATGTGAAATGCAAAACTTATTATTCAATTGTTTGTTTATTATCAGCTGAGATATATTGTTTTAGAACTGATATCATTGCAGAAGAGGTTTTCAAACTGTATCTGAGCTTTGGAATCTTGTTTTTGCCATTTTGTGGGACGTTGTGTGTTAACATTCGTAAATAATACAAAAACAATCCATGAGAATGAGAAACCCTCCCCGAGGCGGATTAAGCTCACACGTTGATCCTTTTTATAAGTTCTAACCAAGATATTTCAAATATTTGATTTTTCTTGAAAACTTGGCGATTCATAGGACACTGAAGGTGTTTTTTCACACACTAGAAGCTGAAGTGTGACGTTTCTGCAGTTGTTAGAGTGATGCGGGCTTCTTTGAGGGCTGGATTATAAAACAATGAGTCTCTGGGTAAAACATGTAAAAGGCCCCCGGATGATCCAAATGTCAGCCAAACGCCGGACTGAGAGCAACACAAAGTGTGTGTGCTCACATCATCTGTTTTTTGTAAATATTTTACACGTTTTTGTGTTTATTTTGCGTGTCTTTTGTAGTTATTTTGCGGAACTTTGTGGTTATTTGGTGTCTTTGGGTTCATATTGTGTCTTTGTCAT